>NC_051849.1:135334953-135637983 GCF_905115235.1 Hermetia illucens | reverse complement strand
TATGTGAGGATCTGGAAACTGGACATGAAATATGAAAGGGTAAATCTAATATTGGATAAAATTCAAAGAAGTTGTCTGAAAATATATCTTTGGCACTGCATTCTTCATTTTTAATTTATAAGGGTTCAAATAATCGAGAAATTAAAACCCGATAGTTCCATTGGAACATGTTTCAGAAGGAAGAATGTGTGCACTATGCTGCGAAAAGAGAGCATAAATTCAATTAGCAGCATAAAAATGAATTCATTATTGAATATATGGCTGTGGTATGTGTGAATATCGCAAATCCATATAATTCAACTTGGCCAATTTTTTTTGAATTTCTTTTTTTTCCATTATTGCCCAATATTCCTAGACAAAGTTATCAAGGTTGTCTAAGATGCTCGCTTTCAGTACTACTAGTTTTGAATCTTCAAACTAAGCTAAAAGATATACGGTAAACCTTAATAAGCTCAGGTGACGGAGGTGTTGACTTCCATGAGCGCAGTTTCCAGAATTTTGCTCGAAGATGTTATAATCATTTCCTCCACTTAGGTATAATTCTTGTCAGTTATATGTTAAAGGTAAAAAGAAATTGAAAGGAACTTGGTCGGAGCCGTATTTTGCCACAAAACTCAAACCAGTACGCGGTGTCTTTATCAGACTTGAATAATTCATTTAACACCCAAAGCCGATGATCAGTTATGTCAACATACGGATCAGACATTGGTGGTTAAGTTGGATAGATGACAAAAAAGGAAAAATATATGAAAGTAAAATATCCATACATGAAATCTGCCTTCATAACATCTTCGATGTGTGGTATTTCAAACATAATATACTAATGCGATACGTCTATTATATCAATATTGTAACACTCTGTCTTTCATCTGTCAGCAGATGAAAGTTCTTTAGGGACGCGGTGCAAATTTCCCTTGAGAGAATAATCTGTCAGCATTTGGAGTCTTCAATTAAAAAACAAACTTACTGAGATCGCTATGTGGAGCACCCTTATAGCAACAAAAGGTATCGGAAACTGGCAGTCATTCTTACTTTACTACAGTTAGAGCTCCTCAATCGATTAACGCACTTTCGATACAATTCGGGAGAAGTTGTCTGAACTGCGATCGGGGTGTGGTAGATACCTTACACTCTTTGACTTATAATTTTGTCGGTGAAACCCCAAAAGCTACTGTTAAACCGTTACCAAAACCAGTGAAGATCATCCAATGCAATACTACTGTTCAGCGTGACGACATAATTATTGCTTTGCTGCTCATAATTATCGATGTAACATCCTGTTCTGGCCTCTCTAACATCGTAAGCACTTCCATATTCAATCCAATTTTACCTACATGGAGCAGTGGCCTTCGGAAGAAAATCGCCTCACCACTAAAGGAGGTTTGCCTAGACTCTCCTATCTCATCGGATGAGGATCTAGAGTACGTTGATGGAAAACCGTTTTATGTATCAAGTTAACAGAGCATGTCAACCCCGACCACACGGTAGCTTTCGTAAAATAACATACCTGTATTCCTTCCGCATAGACGCGCCTGCCACTCCTTTCTGGCTGCAAAGCGTATTCATCAAACCTTACTAAAATAGTAATTTGCGGGAAAATTTCAGGACATTTCGCTTCAGCTCGTTTATTGTTATAATTTTTTTTTTATCAAAATGTCATGTCATATATTAAATTGGGGGGAGGGGTAAGCCTCTGAGCATTCAGACCGTATTCGACACCCTCATCTAATGGAATATCTCAGATTTGTTTATATATCGCTTCCTTGGTTGGCTAACTCATTAATAACGTTGACGCCAATCTGGGTCCGCTCAACTTGAAATAACTCTTTCGCTTCTTCTTCAGCCTTTGTTCCGTTCAGAAACGGGGTCGGCTGGTCTTAATCGTTTGCGCCATTTTGCTCGGTCAGGGGCTCGATCTGGATGAAGTTGCGAGGGTCTGAAATCACCATCCAACTTATCAAACCATCGTTGTTTTGGCCGACTTCGAAGCTCAGATAATCTTGACAAGTGAATTGTCGTTAGCACATTTCATTTCATAATAATTCACATGCGATTTTGAAAATCTTTAAATCTTAATTTCTAACCTGGTATGTATATAGTTCTAACAGCACTCCAAACCGATATATTCACATTCCTCCATTTATTCGATATAGCCATTTGCGAAAATAGTCTATAATAACCGACATCGATCTCGAATAGTGTTCCAACATTATAGGTATTTCCCCCAACTTCATATTTGCAATTTGTTTGTGAGAATGTACTTTTTCGGATTGCTGCCATTCAACCCAGTAAAAATGCCGTTTATTTTTTTTGACCGTGTTCTTTGCTGGTCTCTATTTCGATTTCCACCCATCTCCCAGCTGAAGGGGTAACTACAGGGTGCGGCTGTATAACTTCTTTTTTTCAAAACTCAATAAAAACTATTGTATGCATCGGAAAATATTTATTTATTTTTTATAATGTTGGTACATGTCTAGTTTACATTTATTTACATTGTTTTGAAGATTAAATCTGTTAGGTGACGTCCCCCATTCTCCATACATTGCGTAAACCGATTTCTGGCGTTTGTCATGACTCTTGTTAGCATAGCAGGTGTTATGTTGGCAATTTCTTCTTGGATGTTGGTCTTCAAATCTTGTAGGGTTCTTGGACGGTTCACATAAACACGGGATTTCAAAAAACCCCATAGAAAAAAATCACAAGGGGACAGATCGGGGGAGCGTGCCGGCCATTCCAAATCACCTCTAATTGAGATAAGGCGCTCTGGAAAGTGTTCCCTCAAAACAGTCATCGATGCTCTTGAAGTGTGTGCTGTTGCACCGTCTTGTTGGAACCAAGTGTCCCCCAAATCCTAATTTTCTAGCCGTGGGAAAAAAAATTCTGTAGCATGTTTACATACCGGTCCGAATTCACTGTCACTGTAACCTCATTTTCGTCAAAAAACCAGGGACCAATAATTCCAGCTGAGGAAATTGCACACCACACTGCAGTTTGTCTGAATGTAGTGACCCATGTAACAATTGATTTGCGGTCTGGGATGGGAGCCAACGGGCCTAAGTTAAAGCGATTCCGGAATGCACGCTGTGTTGCAATAACCGAACATCCGCTTGAAAAGTAAACCTCAACGGCAAAGGCACGCTCCTCACTATTCTAACGCGTGATGGCGACTGAACCGTGTCGGGAGAAAATTTTACAGTATCCCCTCTTGAACGAGACCACTAGCGCTCCGCTATGACATCAACTAACTGAGTGGCATTTTAGAAAAGGAAGTGATGCTGCCGCACCCTGTATTTTATATCGTTATGTCGTTTTATTCATATACTGTCCTAGTCATTTCGCAGGTTCCATCTGTTCATCTACAGCGCCATCTAGGTTTATAATAACTTTGGCAAATCAAATTAATTTATTGGGGCATCCCTCCTCTCCTCTTCTCCTTTCAAGGCGTAAAAACAAAACCTTATTAAAATCGGTTAACCATTTATCTGGCTGTCACAAAATGAAATTGGATAGGCACATACCCACTCATACAGACATATACATCCCACGCTATGTGTTTATGCTTAGTTTAAGGGGGCGAACCAAATGAGCCAGAAACATTTTGCTCCAAATATAGCCGTTTGAGAGGACCAAATGGTTAATACTTTCTTAGACTTAAAAAAAGTCAAGCGACGACGGCTGTACGGTTTCTTACCAGGGCAGAGGCAAATCGTCAGACGCTGCCTCACCTCTGCCCTGGGACCAGCGTGACCGTAGCGGCTCGCAGATGTTGAATGCTCCTTTATATAATTCGTAAAACACGACATGCCTACGAATTATATTGAGCGCAAATCCGCTTTATTGACCAAAGCTGGCCAGAGCTGAAATATTCGTTTTGAGAATGAAGGGGGTCCTTAAAAAAGTTTGGGTGCAAGCCCTAAGCGAGGGGTCCGTGGACCAGAAAAGAAGGAGTAAGTTGCTCCTCAATTGGTCCGGTCCTATATTAAGTTGATGCGGACTTAGGACCCCCTTCATTCTCAAAACGAATATTTCTTAGACTTGCTCTCGATTACAGAGTATAGGAATGCGGGGTTAAAAGGCACAAACTTGAAGTGAGACAGGACTCGCATATCGATCTCCGCACAAATAAATTACTAAATTATTTTATTTTCGAATTTTACGGAAAAGCGTCGCGTCCCTAAATTCCTCCTTAGATTACAGAATTGTTCAGATTAATGTCCATAGGACACAATCTAAAGCACGTACTATTGTTAACAAATCTGCAGCAGGATAAAATTGTTCTACTGTACCGTAAGGCATACAGATACCTGATACACACTAGGCGCCGTAATTTACCGCGCGATACCATTATCGAGTACTTTTCATTTCATTTCATTTTTTTTTATTTTGATTATATATTATTTATTCCATTATATATTATTATTTCTATTACAAGCCTGTTTATAATATTTGCATGACATCCTTTTTGAGTAATAGCAAAAAAAATACAAATATTGATCTTATCTCAAACGACAGACGTCATCATACAACTACTTCAGCGGTCCCGCATTTCCTTTATTTTGAGTAATCGCAACGCAACGAATATCGACCAGGAGTTCGAACTATAAATTTGCAATGACGCTTACAAAAAATAAAAGAAAACAAACATCGATCGATTTTAGGCAAGTTGTAATTAATTTGTGGGCTTGTGAAAAAGCATTATCTTCTTCGGGGTCGGCTCGTTGTGATCGGCTTCGCCATTTGGCTCTATCGAATGCCTGATCTGGGTGCAATCTCGAGGCTTTCAAATCCCCATCTAGTGTTTCAAGTCACCGTTGTTTAGGTCTGCCTTTTGGTCCTTTACCATCGACTTCGATGTTCGGACCAATCTTGACCAATCTTTGCAAGTGAATTCTCATTGGCACGAATTGCGTGACCATACCATCGAAGACGCTTCTCTCGCAACTTTTCCACGATCGGTGCAACCCCATAACAATCGCGGATATCCTCATTTCGGATGTGATCTAAACGTGTGACGCCACTAGTCCATCGAAGCATCTTCGTTTCCGTTACCGCAAGACGCCGTTCATTGTCTTTTATAGTCGGCCAACACTCAGAACCATAGAGAGCGACTGGACGGACGACATTGCGGTAAATTTCAGATTTGAGACGTTCGTTGATACGTCGATCACAAAGAACACCAGTTGTGGAACGCCACTTCACCCAGGTTGCGTTAATGCGTGAAGCAATTTCATAACGCAGTTCTCCATTGGCTGATAGCGTTGACCCGAGGTATTTAAATCGCTCAGTTCTGGGCAGATCACTGCCGCTGACAGTGATTGTGCCTGTTTCATGGGGATCGGTCGTAAAAAATTCAGTTTTGTTTAAATTCAATCTGAAACCGTGTTGCATGAGGTGATCTTTCCATTTTTGAACAAGTTGCTGGAGATCATTTTTGCTATCAGATGCTAGGAAACCATCATCTGCATAAAGCAGTGTGTAGGGCGCTGGACGTTGGATATCCCGTGCGACGGTGTCCATAACAAGAACAAAGAGGAGTGGTGAGAGGGCGCTTCCTTGATGAACACCAACAGAGACACGCGGTTTTGATACACCCGCCATACTTCGAACTTTACTTTTCGGATCGTGGTAGAGCAATTGAACCCTGCGCACGAGTTCTTCTGGCACGAAGTGTTGTCGTAAAGCATACCAGATGAGTTCGTGTGGTACACGGTCAAACGCTTTCTCTAAATCCAGAAAGGCAATGTAAAGAGGACGATGCTTCTCACGGTGTTTCTTCATGAGTAACCGCGCAGCGTGTATTGCGTCAGTAGTTCCGCAGTTCTTGACAAATCCGGCTTGATTCACGGTTATTTCAACGATTTCGCGAATACCGTTGTCAAGAATGCGTTCAAAAATCTTCATAGTATGGGAAAGTAACCGGAGCGGACGGTAATTTGAACATTCTGCTGGACTACCTTTCTTTTTCCATATTGAAACAGTGGTACTTTCTTGCCAGTCATATGGTGTTCTTCCTTCCTGAATAACTCGGTTAAAGAATTCACTGAGCCACAGTGTTGGGTCCCAGCTCTTCGCTTTCCAGAGCTCAGATGGGATGTTGTCAGGTCCTGTTGTTTTCCCCAACTTCATTTGTTTTATTGCCTCCTCGACTTCAGTTGCGCTGACTGGTGGAACTGCTCCAAATGTCGGCAATGATTGTGGAAGTGGAGGATGAGCAAATTCTTCAGTTGAAATCTACTCGAAGTATTCTCCCCATCTATTCGTTGCGGCTCGACGGTTGGTAAGCAAAGTGCCGTTTTTGTCATTAACGCAATAGAAGTGTTCGATATCCTGTGTGCGTTCATTACGGCTTTTAGTAAGTCGATACAGATCTCTCTCGCCGTCCCGAGTGTCCAGTTTATCGTAAAGATTTTTGAAATCGTTCGCTCGGGTGACAGCGACCGCTTTCTTTGCTTCACGGTTGGCATTCTTATAAATTTGCCAATTAGCAGGCGTTTTATTGTCGAGAAATTTGTGGTAGAGGTATTTCTTTTCATGGACCTTCATTTCAATATGATCATTCCAAAGCCAAGTATCTCGGTTGATATACCGCTTATCCGGCTTGGTGACCCCGAGGGTTCCAGAGGCCGCTTTGTGGATCGTGTCTTTCATTTGGTTCCATGATTCTTCCACATTCGTAATGGTCGGCAATCGTAACATATGAGTGAGATCGTTTCTTCTTTCTTCTCACCAAATCGCCACCATTTAATGCGTCGCGGGCCAGTGCGTTCCGCACGCTGTTTTATCGGTGGCTTAATTCGCTGGACGGCAATCAACAGCCGATGCTGAGGTGCAATGGTCTCATAGAAAACGACTTTGCAATCAGTGACAGTGGTAAAATGTTGGTGTCTTATGAGAATATAGTCGATTTGCGTTTTACTGTTCCCACTATAAAATGTAGGAAGATGTGACAATCGTTTGATGAACCATGTATTCATAAGTACAAGGTCATGGGTGTCCGCAACATCGATTATACGCTCACCACCCTCATTGCGCGCTCCGAACTCCTTTCCCCCATGGCACCTGTCGCCTTTTCATCAAGAAGTTGCCAGAAGGCATCTTTCTTATCATCAGGTCGACTTTTCTGTGTTGCGTACCCGGTGAAGAAGTGAATAGTGCGATCAGCTGATATAATGGTGAGCTTCATGAGCCGATCATCAATTCGTTCGACTTTTTTAATGGCATCACGGAAACGCTCTGAGATGGCAATGCCAACACCATATTGAGTGTGTGGGTTACCAAAATAGAGAAGTTTGTAACCATTTTGACCGCGTTCGCGTTCAATGTCGCAGCTTTTGGCACCAGACCATCGGGTTTCTTGCAGAGCGCAGATATCAATGCGCCTTTTCCGAAGGGCTCTTGCGAGTTCATCACGTATTTGTTTTGTTCGTTGTGTTCGGACTAACTTGCTTACGTCCTGACGCCGTCCATGCTTCAAGAACCCTTGCCCATTTCTCGACAGGACCGGGGCCCGTCCTGCCGCGTCGACTGAGGTGGACGCCCTAGCATTTCGACGAGGCTTGTGACTCAATCCGATCATCATGTTTGTAACTACATTGTATGCATTTTCTTGGTCGATTTAGCATAGCATAGATAGCATAGTAGAATACCTCCAACTATACTCTATTTATCTCTTTCCCTGATCTCAGCGTTTTATTTTTGTTTTACTGAGGATAGTGCAGAGTACGTTGCCTCAAACCCTCCTCCTTTACCTGGGCTTGGGACCAGCATACTATGTTAATAGCATGGCGGAGTTAAAGAAAGCATTATCGGAAATAACTAAAATCGAAAAAAAAATCGATGTCAACAATCCAACATTTCGTGGAAGAAACGGGAACAGTGGAATATAAACAAAGGATAGGGCACGCTTGTAAGTTATCTGAAAAGGAAGAAAGAGTGATAGTGAGTGCAATACGCAAAAACCCGAGAACAAATGGTATAAAACTAAAAGAAGAATTATTACAAAAGTGTAATGGAGACGAATTCGCTTTTCTGCACAAACATCAGAACATATCGTTCTAGAAACAAGTTGGGTTTACAGGTGAAAGTCAGTACAAGATATAAGCATTTTGAAAAAGAATTTTGTGTCAATAAAATGGGTTTGAGTCCGAATTATATTTTATAACAAGACAACGACCCCAAACATACAGTTTGTATGGTACGTATGTGGCTACTGTATAATGTTCCAAAGCACCTGCATTCACCAAAGCAGAGTCCAGACGTAAATTTAATCGAGCATTTCTGGGACTACCACAAAAAGCGGTTACACGAACACAACCTTCCTTCAAAGAGTTCTCTAAAGAAGGCTCTACCAGGATGGACGGAATATTATACCTCAAAGTATCACGTAGAAACTTATTTCATCGTGCCATCGCGGATGCAAGCAGTTCTGGAAGCTAAAGGAGGCCCAATCAAGTATTGATATTTAACCAATAGACAAATATCTCATAATAACAATACTCTTATGCAATTTATATGTCCTTTCACAAAAGATTTTCTGTCCTCTCAACTTCCATCCTACCTTAGCTATATGGAAACACATTGTTCAATCAAGCCGATTGAGGTTTCTGATATGCATACGAGGATTTTAGTTTGATTGATCAGAATACATACAAACGAGACCTACTTTTAAATGTTCAGTGTTCGTGCCAACTTTAATGAGTCTTTTCTTTATTTCAGATTTTTTACACAATTGGGAGCTCTAGTATATAAAGGTAGGAAAGCAATAAAATGAAAGCAAAATTTTTAGTATATAGTAATAGTACAATGTGATGGTTTGAAAAAATCGTTTATTTTTTGTTTATATATTTCGAAATTATAAAATATTGAAATCATACTGTCAAAACCTCAAATTGAAACCTAACACTGTGGCTCAGTGGCTCAGCTTCATTCGGGTTATTAACTGGCAAGAAAAGTATCACAGTTCCAATATAGAGAAAAAATTAGTCTTCCAGAATTTTCAAATTATCATCCGATCCACTTTCTCATACCATGAAGATTTTTGAAAGCATTCTTGACAACCGTAATCGCGAAATCGTTGAAATAACCGTAAATCACGCCGGATTTATTAAGAACTCCGGAACTACTTACGCAATACGTGCTGCGGGGTTAGTCATGGAGAAACCGTGAGAAGCATCGCCCTCTTTACATTGCGTTTTCTAGAGAAAGCGTTTGACCATGTGCCAGAGGAACTCGTCTGGTATGCTATACGACAACACTTAATGGCAGAAGAACTGGTTGGCTAGGTCGAAGGGAAAGTAAAATTCGAAGTGTGGCGGGTGTAACTAAATCGCTGTTTACCAAGCAAGTGCTTTTTCACCACTCCTCTTTGTTCTTTTCATGTACACTGTCACACGGGACATCCAACGTCCAGCGTCCTATATACTGCTTTATGCAGATGATGATTTCCTCGCGTCTAATAACAAAAGCAACTTGTCTAAAAATGGAATAATCGCCTCATGCAACACGGTGTCAGATTGAAGTTTTGACGACCTATTTCCACGAAACAGGCATAATCACTGTCAATGGCAGTGACCTACCAAGAACTGAGCGATTTAAATATTTCGATTCTATGTTATCAGCCAATGGAGAACTATATCATGAAATAGCTTCACGCATTAGCGCAACCTGAATGAAGTGGCGTTCTATAATTGGTGTTGCTTGTGATCGACGTATCTACGAACGTCTCAAATCTAAAATTTATGGTAACGTCGTCCACCCTGTCGCCCTCTATGGTTCTCAGTGTTGGCCGACTGTAAAAAAACAATGAACGGCGGCATATGGTAATGAAGACGAAGATGTTGTGTTGGGCTAGTGGCGTCACACGTTTAGATCACATCCGAAATGAG
This sequence comes from Hermetia illucens, assembly GCF_905115235.1. Taxonomy (NCBI): domain Eukaryota; kingdom Metazoa; phylum Arthropoda; class Insecta; order Diptera; family Stratiomyidae; genus Hermetia; species Hermetia illucens. The sequence continues at coordinate 135,628,099 of NC_051849.1, read as the reverse complement.
GATATCCGTGATCGATATAGAGTTGCACCGATCGTGGAAAAATTGCGAGCGAAGTGTCTTCGATTGTATGAAAGAATTCACTTTCCAAGTTTGATCTGAACATCGAAGTCGATGGTAAGCGATCGAAAGGCCGGTCAAAACAACGGTGGCTTGATACAAACTCAGTTTGCAGTTTGAGAAAATGTAAATCCCAGAAAAACGTGCTGAAACTTTTTTCACTATTTATTTTTTGGTAAATTTTTTTTAAAAATTAAGTTTTAACATTTAGAGTTGATTAATCTGCTATCCCTGCACTATACAAAGTGCTTCTGAGTTGACCTACTCCTGCACTTCTTCCTGCTGCGCTGCTTATTGGACAAACGGACTTCTTTTTGTGCCTTATTTTTGTAGGATTTAAAGTCAACAGTCCATGATTTTTTCTAGAGTTATCTGTCCCTCATTGAACCCAGCCAGTGAAATATGAACACCCAATTCGACGACTTTCTTCTTGTTAGTCGCAAACGTTTGCTTAAGAATGGTCGTCTAGAGCGTTTTCTTATAACACTCGTTCTTATTTTGAGTGCTCTTTCCCAGACAACGTTTGGGTAAACCATCGTCGGTAAAATTTTCAAAAACAAGTTTAGCATACTCCTGTTCCTCTAGATTAAGAGCAGGCTTGTCTACCTTCTTCTTTGCAAGTATTTACACTGGTTTTGGTTGCAATTCTTGTATTACGATGCACTGGCTGCTGGCACATGCAGGAAGATGCGATCTTTATAAAAATGGAGGACGTGATTTCTGAAGGTATATGGAATCGAAAGGAACAAAAAGAAAAGGATCTATTTTTCAAAAAATTTTCACTAGCACCTTAATGGTTCGATGTTCTACTAGAAAATAGTCGTTTTTGGGCTATAAAACAGATATAGCAAAATCGACATGATCTAACAGCCTGCCTATTCTTTTGCTTGACAACTTGGAGGCTTATCTCTTGAACTCGACTTCGTAGACTTCTTACTTTTGCTTATCACCACTTCGGACACCGAATATTTCTCTTGCGTGAACGATAAAAACTTGCTCTTCCACAGTAACAATTATGATAATTCCCTCAAGCAGCTTAAATGATAATATAGTTTAGACTCGTTACGTATCAAGCTGACTCCCCTGATTTAACTATTTACGGCTTGTTTTTTTTTCTGAACTTCTGGTTTGACAAAGTCCTGTTAATGAAAAAAAGCTTTCCATGCAAAAATTCAATTTTTTCGATGCCATTGATCCAAATAGAACATGATAAACAGATGCAATGTAATGGCATATTAAGACGCTTGGTTTAGTTAGTGTTTATCCTTACTCCGATCTAATCCACATTTACTTTGCCAAGGCTCATGACTTGGTACAAAAAAAATTAAATAAATGATTGAAAACTTTTGGTATCTCCAGAATTTATTTGCTCGTCGTCGCACTTGTCTTACATCACTCACACGCATGAGTGATATAAGACAACCTTGAAATTTTCCTTATTAGGAATATAAATCAGAAGCGGATACTGGTTCAAAAGTTCATTAAAAACTACAGAGCTTGTGTACATCCCGTTATCTGACGGGATCGAATCAAGGATTCTAAACACATAGTAAATTATTTGCCCGAAATATTCCTTTACAACGTTTACAGTGAATTGCGACTGTTTACTCACGAATGAAAAGTTCGAGAAGGAAGTGAGAACTACCATTCTACTATGGTGTCCTTCATAACTAGAAAACCACCTATTTCTTAACATTTCATCGATGAAATAATGGAAAGTGATAAATATTGGGGCAAAAAGCCAAACTTTTCATAAGTGTAGGACCAGTATGTAAAGTGTCTTTACTGTAGATGAGGAAACAATGATTGCTCAAAAGTTCTCTATTAGGCCAATGCCTGGTGAACAAGTGGGATAAGGTGAAACATTTGCCATGTGTTTGGGTGTCAAAGGGCAAAACATCTCCCAGCAAAAATAGTGCTTCTTTTGAAGCATGCTTTTTGCGATGCAGTCAGAGGCTAATTGTTGGGTAAAAGTCTCTCACACATTTCCAAGGACCGCCATAGCTTTCATTAGGATTAGTAAGAATCGTCCGGTTGCCAAATATTGAATAAATAGAAAAATGGTACAGAGAAATGCTTCGCTCAATAACAACAAATTCTGGTACAAATACTTGGGTGTCTCAGGTAAGCAGGGATGTATTTCCCCAATAATCGCTGAATAATCTAGATGGGTTCTACCCTGGTTCACTGGATGATAAACTGGTGTTGGTTATCGCTTTCAACATTTTTATGGAATATAAATAAGCCGGAATACCAGAAGCTGAACGCTTCTGATATAAAGGTTTTGTGTTCCTCTTGTGTAAGAAATTTCCTATGCATTCCCAAAATTGAAAATTTTAATATATACAACTTCACCATTTATATGAGTTCCGTGATGACGTCATATATATCTTTGATTGCGATAAATTCACAATTTTGACCTTAATAACAGTTGAATTTCCTTCAAAAATTGTGTATTATATTACTACCTATAACGGTACCAAATTTTGTATTACTAGGATGAACTTAAGAAGGGTTTTCGATTAAAATCCTCAAATGAGTTAATAATAGCATTAACTTATTTCAGCATGTATCGGGATGGGATGCATTTTCAGCGCCCATTTTATATAGGTGTACCATTGTTATTTTTTCAGATTTTTCGGTTAAATAGGTTCTGAGAACGGAACTTCTTACACTTTTCGATTTTAAGCTCTCACTTCCCCATGTTTCATTCAATATCAGAAATAAGACAATTTTCGAAAAGTATTAATCAAAGCCCTTCATTTGATGAGGCACATGAGTATATTCTGTGAAAATGCAATATGTGAGGGGATTCACAGACCACCCGTTCTCAGCAAATTTCGCAACAATAATCTCAGCCGTTTCCGAATAAATCGGGCGTGACAGCGAGACAGACCGATAGACATTGAATCGATTCTAATAAGATTAAAAAGGTGCTAATAGCTTCTGCTCTGAGCTCAGTGCGTTATCTATTTGTATCTTTCGGCTCTAATTATCTTCGTCGTCTTCGGACCACCAAAAGATTTAAAAACATCTGCAAGATTTTTGCTGATGTGGGATACGGTGTCAAAATAATATTTATTTCTAGTTTCCTTATTAGAACTATCATTTCTTTACTTTTCTTCGATCGGTTTCCTCGTTCACGCAATCAGTCAGGACTCTATCGCCAACTTTAAATGTTCGTCCAGTTTCTCCTTCTCCTCTGTATTGAAAGTCTCCTTTTTGACGCAGCAAAATATTGCTCAGGTGATTGTCATTGGGATTGCAATCTCCACCTCGCTCACAGGTTGTGACAATTTTCACAACCGAAAAATATGGAAAAAATCACGAATCGTACCTAGGCTCCGAAATACTCTCCATGCCGATATCTGTTTAAAAAAAGTTAATAATATTTTTATTTATTACTATAATTTCTAGTATTTGACTTTAAAAAAAGTTCATCCTAGAATCATGAAATTCTGCAGTTATATATAACGTAGTTTATATTTCCATTTTTATCTGAAGTGATGTCCAATGATGATGATTTTACGGTTAAGAACAGAAATTGTTTATTGTTGTTGTAACCTGCATTGAAGTTGTCTAAATGTCCATGGCTATTTTATGAAAGGCTCTCATTTAAAGACATGCAGATCTCTAGAAATGACTCTTCTTCGCATAGCCTAGAAGACTTTCTGTCTATTTTTTCAGCCGATTTCCCACAATAGGAAAATTAGTTGCTCTATTGTATAGCATCTTATAGTACGTCTTTAAAAGCTTAAAGATGATATATCGTGCACTACAATCCCTAATTAGCGGGCAGGACTATTTTATACCATGGATATCTGTGTGCCAGCTGTATTTTGGAGAAGCTGAAAATTCGAACATGATTTCAATTGTAATGAATTTGTTGTTTAACTTTTGCTTCCATTGAATCGCAAAGTCTGAAAAATGCTGCCTAGCGAAAGAACTTAATTTATTGTAGGCAACCATGAGTTGTTGAAAATTGTCTGTAAAAATCAATAGCAAACGAGCGGAGGAAGCAGCTCTTTTCCCTACAACAACTTGTACCGTTTAATAATTTTCGTTATAACTACTTCTGAATTGCAACCATATTCTTTTCAGTAGATATGGCCACGTAATGAGGATATACATGCATGTGTGCAATACTTTGTGCATTGAGTTTTCCAGGGCAAACACATTTATCATGTTTTGGGAAACATAGCAAATGGCTATTCTTTTCATGCAGACATGGTCCACCAATAAAAAATTCCTTTTGTACATTTCATTTGTTGGATTTTTCGACCCTTTGCTAATGGTGTCTTTTTTATAAAAAGGGACCCATAGGGAAAATTGAAGTAGAAAGGAAAATTGGTTTTTCGGCACGTGCGCACTAAACCCGAAAATCCGCCCTTGGTCGATATCCGTAAATTGTACGCTGCCGAATACAAGCACATCCATACCAGGATACAAACACGAAGGAAAAACTCCGGGAAACATTAAAGTCCTTTTGCGTTGACTCCTGCTTCAATACTGAAATTTCATTTGCATATGAATGGGAAAAGTCCCTGATATGCATTAGGCGTCACGAAGCATGAATAGCGTCAAGTCTAATTTTCGACTGAATTCGTAGTACCGACATAGTATGCTTCCAGGTTTTCTTACATGTGCGGATTTGTAGAGGAGTTTAAACAAAAGATATCAACGTATCCCCTTTAAAATCCCGAAAAGGTTTGTAGGAAAATATTGATCGATTTTATGTAAGCGGATAGTGGGGAATGTTTGTTAAATGGAGTTGGAGAAGTTCAATGAAAGGAACGGATGGGAATGATCCAATAAAAATGATATTTGCACATCATCAGTTTTGAATGTGGACATACTTGGGATTTTAGGATTTTATTTTGAGCCCTATTCATTCGTTTCATGTCGTTTACGTAATTTTGAATAGTTTTTCCTGGATAATGTCCAAATAATAAATATACAAAAAGGAGGGCGATTTTTGATCTCGTTTATTAATCAGAATCGTTTCTTAACTATGGAGCCGTAAACTATTTGACGCCTAGCTCAATAAATAAGCTTTTTGGTTACAGATATAGCCTCGGAACTTTTTCCCATAGATGAATGTGCTGGAAATAGTATTATATCGATTGCATCATGAATTTGCAACATAGCCGCAGTACTTACTGTCTCTTAAAATATCGAAACTACGAGTATTTTGAATGCATGTCGATTGAAGCTTGTCTAGACTTTCTAATTGGATAAACTTATATCGGATCAATGATGGTTTGATGTCAGGTAATTCCTAAGTATTCCTCATGGGCGCGTTTTACGCACGATGAGTTCACAGCATAAGGGTTTGACGCGATGCAAAAGTCCTTATACAGAGAAGGAAAACGCTTGTGGGGAATTGAAATGTTTGCTAATATTCTCTATGCCTTTATCCCTGAGTACATTTTTCATTTCATTTATTACTTGAGGTAATACACATTTCTTAATGCGAGCAGTTCAGCTCTATCTGGAAGAGATTGAAAAAGTTCGCGTTACTATTAGGGATTTTATATGGTGGAAAACATTATTTCCAGGACAGATTTCACAAAGATGGCATTTGTCATATATCTTAGAGAGAGACGCCAACCACACCTCCGCGCCACGTACTAACTCCTAGATTTTTTAACTGATATTGAAAGTTAAATATTTCCAAGTATGAATTTTTCTCTCTCTTCTGTAAGCATGATGGCCCCCCTTAAACTCAATACAAAATGGTGGTGGTGAAAATAGCTGTAGTTGTTCTTCGGTAAATGGCTCCGATAGACAAGCGAACAAAGAGAAAGCAAGCCATATATCGAATCGATTCTAATAAGGTTTTGTTTCAAACCAAAACTTAGAAAAACCTTATATACTAAATAAAGTAAGGAATAAATAGATGAATGTAATATATAATAATAGAACTAGGAGAAATACGAAAGTAAATCAAGTTAGAAACTAAAAATAAAGAAGCAAAACAAAAATGAAGTATATTACCAACAAAAAAAAGAAACTAAGTACAATGCAGCCACGACGCAGGCCCTAGTGTCCCTAGTGGTATTTGAAAACCTGAAAAAGTGCAGTCGTGGAAATGTAAATATGTAAATCGGAAACACGAGCCGTTCGGTGCTCCCCCACTTCTTACATCGATCAACCTCTGAGCTTTTCGTCTGTACGTGCGCAACTGAAGCTTAATTGCTGCCAACTCATTCGTAGAATCGTTCGAAAACTAAGTTCTTGAATAATAGTAAAATGTACCACAGCCAGTAATTATCTGGGAGTTTTTCACGCCTGTGCAATTTTGCTTTCGTGTCGTCCGCTAAGGTTCGTGTTTCGAATCGTACCTTTGTGTTTGTCTCGCTGCTGTAGGCTTATCACTTCCACGGCGTTGTAGGTGATGACAATGAAACTGAAGCAAAGCCTCATTAAAAACGAAATGAGAAAATATAACAATAAGAATGACAGAATTGCTTTGCAGTTAGAACGCTGGTGGCGAAGGGATTTTTATCGCAGGCTGGATATCGGCTGGACATCGATCTAGCTGCGAATGAGTAACCTGAGCAAATCAAGATAATAATTTTTGTTTACAGATTAGGGATCCTAATTCCACATGTTGTTGTTGATGTTGCACCGGACATGTTCACGTTAATAGCTGTAGTCGACTCTGAGAAAAGTGCGTGTGACAGACAGACGGACACTGAACCGATTTTAATAAGATTTTGATTTACATAAAACCTTAAAAGCCAGAGGCTGTGGAATGTTCTACGTTTCATACACGAGTAAACAGAAGACAATAACAACTAAATCAGAAAAATGCTCGCAACAACCGTGGTGTGACTTCTGTCTTCGTTTAAATTCATTTCCATGGTCGGATTCTTCAACTATGCACACATAGATCGCACTTCCGAAGGAAAATTAATATTTCCGAAATGGTTCTATAGCGTAAAGTATAGCAGAGCATAAATTATATTTAACAGTTACCTATAAAGTATCAACATGAAGGGCCAGTGGTATTCTACCGACATACACTAAATGAAAGATCGTCGAGGCTCTACAGTAGTCCATTCCGGACCTTTCTTTCGATTGCATCCTCTAATTCTCAGATCAGAGCAGTGATGCGGTGTCTTCGTCCACTGAATTTGCCCAGCGGCTTTTAACATTTCCTACTGTTCTGCATCGCTCGATTTCTCTTCAAATACTCCTTTGGGAATCGTTCATACGTTCATGATTTTGAGGACGTGAGATTCGTAAAATATTTCATACAACTTCTGATTGTACCGCTATTGGCCTCAATCCATTTTACTTCTTTTAATCTGCCAAGGAGCACCTTCCGCCTTATTTGCGAGCTGTATTAGTTGTTTGACGAAAATTTTTAGGGGCGCACAAAGTAATGGGAATAAAAGGTCTATGCGTATTCTTGTTTATGTTTTATCCCGTTCGGCAGCGGTATCGGTTTGTCTAGGCCGAGTTCGCCATTTTTCTGAATCATGGGTTTGGTCTGGATAGAGTCTTCCAAATCACCATTAAACGTATTAAGCCATCACTCCTCGGTCGGTCTTTGGGTTGCTTCCTTTCGACTTGGATGTTCGGGCTAATGTTAACTAAAGAATTCATGTTAGCGCGGATTACATGACAATACCATTAACGACGCCTCTCTTGTAGTGTTAGTAGTCCTATATCGATTGGGGGAGTCCCCATTTTGGACGTGATAATAGCGTGTTATGCCAGTGATCCAACGCAGCATCTTTAGTAACTGGCCAGCACTTGGAATCATAGTGAGGCGACAATGCAAATGACATTGCGGTATATTTTGGAGAACGAACCCTTGAATGACTAATTATATTAATTTGATTTTCGCCTTGTATCGCTGACCATATTTGCGTAAAAAAATCTAATTGAAATCGATTCAATATCTCCCCGCCTGTCTCTCTGTCACACCCAAATTGATGGGAAAAAGCTGAATTTATATATTTTTTATGTAGGTTTGGCGCTTCATACATGTCAAAGGGAATGTCAATTTTCTTCACGATTATCTATCTATCAGTGATCTTGTGCGATATCAGTGATTTGCTTGGCATTTCCCAAATGAATTCACTATTGGAATAAAATAATTTTGCTAAAATCTTAACAATATTTTCCCGGTCTTTCTTAAGATTTTTTGTAAAACAAAACCTTATTAAAGTCAAAAGTCAAAAGTTTCATCTTCTATAACTTTGTTAATAATAGTTGGATTTCCTTCAAACTTCCTAAAGTTATGTCTTATATTATTCCTTATGCAAATGCCAAACTTTGTAGTTCTAGTATGGACCGAAGAGGTTTCCGGCTAAATTTGGAAAATATGCTAATATACTATTAAATTTGTTTGTGTAGATATCGGAACGGGATGTATTTTGAGGCCTAGATTTCGTTTAGATACACCACTGTGATTTTTTTCAGATTTTTTCGGTTGGATAGATTCTGAGAACGAGACTTGTTACTCTTTTTGAAGATTATATTTTGAGTACTCACTCCCCTACGTTTTACCCGACATCCAATATGGAACCAATTTCGAAAAATACTAACTGAGCCCTTTCATGTGATACCCAACATGGCCACATTTTTAAAAAAAATGACTATATTCGGCGATAAAAAAATTTACATCTTCTTTTACATATACGGAGACCCTCCTCCCCTTAAATTCCACGTAGAACGACGTAGCTTACTATATGCGTGGGCGTTCACAGTTCCAGCCTTCCCACCAAATTTAATATCACTCAGTAGAACCGTTTCTGAGAAAAATACGTGGAACAGACAGACGTTTGTCGACTGGCGGAACGGCGGTATGGGCGTTAAGCCGTGCAATATCTATGGGTCAGGCGACCAAAAATAAGCAGTTGGGAGGCGGACATAAACCCGTGGGGAGAGCCTATAAAATCATGAAAGGACGATTCAAAGCCTGTTCATCTCCGCAGATCACGTGCCCTAGTCTCTTGTTGAAAATCATCCAGGGGTTATTTCCCCAGCAAGAGTGACACCAGCGTCCCTCGAATCTGACAGTTACCAAGAACAAGCTGCTGGAGATTAACAGTCAAATAGGGGACTCCAATGCCTCAGATCTACACGACATATCGAATAAGACCCTCAAGCTTGCCTTGAAATGTAAACCGAATATGCTTGCGGAGTATGGTATTGGTATTGCTGCCCAAGGCTGATAAACCTCTCTTCTTCTATAGACCCATATGTCTTCTAGACACTATGGGCAAAATGCTGGAGCGGGTAATTTATAATAAATTACTCCCAGTCGTCGAGAGTCAAGGTGGCTTTTCAGATCGGCAGTAAGGGTGCGTAAAGCCAGGTCAACCATTGATGTCATTCAAATGGTTTCTGGCGTGGCTGAAAATACAATTCAGGGAAGGGTTATCAGCGAATATTCCCGTAAGGAAGGCATTCAATTCGGACAATTAGAATCTTATACGAAAGTTTCTGGCCACGATTGGTGTTCCCACTTATCTTATTGCTATTGTCGATAGCTGCTTGTGAGAGCGGAAGATTTAGTATGAAACCGATAATGGACCCAAGGAGTACGTTGTTGTCACACGGCTTCGTACTGAACCCACTACTGTAGACAATGATGTACTTAATCTTCCGATTCCGGAGGAGGCCACGGTGATGAGTTACGCTAACGATATAACATTGGTTGTGGTCGGAGGGCATCTGGAAGATGCCAAGTTGTACTCAAGCGAAACAATCAGTACTGTTAAGGCGTGGTTAGAGAGTGCTGGACTGGTACTTGCGGAGGAAAAGACGGAAGCGCTGCTCATCACTAAGCGCCGCAGAATCGGGAATCATATCATCACTTCCAAGCCGGCCAGAAAATACTTGGGGATGATGATGTATGGAACACTCAATTTTGAACAGCACATAGACCATACTTGCGAAAAAGCATCTACCAGGAGTATGGCTCTGGCAAGAATGATGCCAAACGTAGTTGGACCGAGGCATACTTGCAGGCTGCTTGTAGAAAGGATGGTGTATGCATTCCATCTTGCTGGATTCACTTTGGCATGATACTGACATTCAACGTCTTATAGTACAAAAAAGTGTACAAAAGTGATATTTTTGACCTGTTATAACTCTGTTAGTAACAGTGCAATTTTCACCAAACTTGGTAGTATCTTGCTCCATGGTAATTCCTTATTACTTTAAGACTTGGTAATTTTAGAATAAACTTGAGGGTGTCAGTCAATTTCTAAAAAATATAATTATGATGAATATGGTAATATACTTTTGGAGAGTATTTTGAGGCCTAGATATCATACATGGGCCATCATATTTTTTTCAGATAGCCGAGTTTGGTAGTTTCTGAGAACAGGTCATTGAAGTAACTGACCCTTTTCGGACCCCTACACTCTTCCTCTGCAACCAATGTCAAGCGGACAGATAGGCAGACAGACAGATAATTAACTGATTTTAATAAGGTTTTGCTTTCCACAAAACCTTAAGAAAGAAAGTAAATAAAGTAAGTAATGCAATCGTCCTTGGCCATCTCCAACACAAATACATTCATTTGGTGCAACCCCTTCAGCTTCTGCTGATCTGCTATATCTACTTGTTTTGAAAAGCAAACATTATACAGTGCATATTGAAAAACATTTGGCAGTTTAGATTTCTACTTCACTTGTTTTTTTATCGGCTTGATGGAAGGTTTGGATAGCGAGGGAGGGTGTATTCTTGGTGCAAAACTCATGCATATAAAGTTAAGGCTACATCTGATGACTCGTGGGACGTGTCCAAATGACTTCAGATCTATAAAAGGGATGATTTTCTAAATATCTGTATTAAAAAAATGAGATCCTCAGTCCGGAGAGGCATCATACTTGTGAAAAATTAACGCTCGTGGAGGCGACGCATAACAGTGGCAGAAAAAGTCAGATCAATGCAAGAACAGTTGTACTCTCAGTTAGTACGTATTACTAAAATATAAATTTACCTAATCCTATTAACTACAATCGTAAATTAATTTATATGATGCCATAAAGATCACATGTGTTGTCCTTTCAAACTCGTTGTCGATGAGGTGTTAGTTGTCGATTTCCATTATAATGCATCAAAAGGATAGAGAAACTATCTTTCATTCGATGTTAAAGCATGACTTTTGCATTCAGAGACTGTTTATCCAGTCTTTTTGTATTGCACTTGCAGTTCTTCTAATATTTCGTACATACAAGTAACATAAAAGTTTCTAAATCGTGCAGCATGTATTTTTTCGTGTTTTTGTACGATTGTAAGCTTCTCGCACTAGTCATCTGAAGCTAGTTAAGGAGGCTGCCTTCTACTCTCTGCACACTTAGCCGAGGAAATAATAGCAACAATATTTTCAGGTTCACGGCAGACAGGTTTAGAACATTGTTTGCCTATAGAACGATTGTAACATCGATTCTGTTACATGGTCAGGCCTTGAACTCAATTCTACGTGGACAATTATGTTTTAAATAAAGAAAATTTATTAGCAATTGAATGTAATGATATAAAAATGGTGACCTTTATGTTTATGGGAATGGGATTGTATTGTTCCCCACATTTGTTAACGATTCTGATGCATTTCGGTAATTACCAGCTTGAAGGAATTGTGAATGCTCAGAACTACATGCATGCATTCCGTATCTTCCATTCAGCTGCAGTTACTATTTGATGCGCAATTTTCATTTTGTCAGGAGGACTTTCCAAGCATTTTCCCTGCTTTTCGCGCCATAAAAGTTTTCCTCAGCGACCCCAGTTCACACTCGCGGAAGTGTATCTTTATCTATCATAGTACATCACGGTGAAATTGCTAAAATATGAAGAGTACTTAAAAACAAAGCGGCGCGGTCATGTGTGCAGCGGGTTCACTTCCCATGACTTTTTGAACGCACGGTTACTTTTCACGTTTTTACATAGTCGGGATTGTATGTAGAATAGTAGAAAATGGAAATCTTCATTCTGGCGAGCATGCTGCATGCAGAAGCAATGTTTGCTTATTCTTTTCATGGTTCTGAGAATCAGTGAATTCTCAAGATTAGTATTTCTAGAAAATTTATGCTACTGCGAATAATTGGCTACCAAGTTGACGAGTGTACTATGAAGATGCTACGCTTGCCTAGTTGACCATTGAGCGGCGAAGTTGCAGGGCCCGACATGTAGCCCCTTATCCCGGAAGAATATTTTTCGTGGATCAAGAAGCTTCTTAATTGGCCATTGTTGTTAGTGAGTGCGGAGAATTCAGTTGTATTCTCGTGATGTTTGAAACGCTTGTTGGATTGATGCTAATGTGCAATTTTTTTCATTTCAATGATAATAAGTATAATGAAGGGAATTCTACTTTGTTCTAACTTCAGCGATTAGTTTTGTCTTCTGTAAGAACAATGCCCTTCGTTCATTCATACTAATTATTTAAATATACTTAGGTCAAAGTATAAATAATTTCACACGATTCCTTTGTATTAAAGGGAAAGTTATTTGAAAACTACCTACTGATGAAAATTGATGTAAAACAGCACGGGTTGGAATTGCAAGACCCTAAATCTATGTTATTCTAATTTTTTTTCCGGAAATCTGAACGAAATACATACATCATCATCAACAGAACAATAGCCGGTGTTCGGTCTAGGCCTAGGTCTATGCCTTTGTTTTCTGAGCCAGGGTTTGCCACGTCTTCTACTTCTATCATAGATATCGCCAGATTGTATCCACGAAAAAATGGTCGCGGTTTCGGTCATGAATTTCATCCTCGTATTAGTGTTTCCTGTTCATTCCTGGGGTATAGCGCTTCCACATAGTCAGACGGTGCTTCAGTTTCACTATCATTACACTTAACACTGTGCAAGTGATAAGCTTACAGCAGTCAGACAAACACGAGACGAACCCAGATACCAATGACAACTGGGATTCGAACCCAGAGGAGCGAGATTGAGACACTGACGCTCTACAGCCTGAACTATCACACCGGAATCGTCTGTCCTCTTGTAGGAGGCCAAAAATTTTCTCTTGAAGGCGCCTAAGAGTTCGTAATTTTTCTTGCTAAGAGCAGAGGTGTGCTAAGAATACATGAAAACTGGCAAAACCATTGCCTGACTTTGACCCTATAATGAAAGGTTTCGAGCGGAACAGTTTTTGTGGGGTCTATTGACTGCAGCCATGCACGGATTCCGTCGATATAGCTGTTATGATGTATTTCGTCTGGCACCTATTAATGTGTAGCATGTGATCTGGTGCTGATCACCGCCTGTTCGACCTGAATGAAGGAAGTTTGTACATTCCCATTTGTTGTTCCCATTATGTCAATTTCATTAGCATAGACCAGCAGTTGTGTGGACTTGTAGAAGGTGCAGGATAGAGCACCTCCTTTCTCTTCGACTGTTGTGGGTAGTGGGAGAAGGTCTGATAGTTTTATCTGGCGTCGAACTTTGGTCAGGGTCAGCCTAGTCAGTATTATTCATTTTGCCAAGATATTTTTTTAGATTTCTTTTGCAACTAGGGCCATGTTCGCGGCCATATTAATGGTAATGTTCTTCAGGCAGTTGTGAAAGTCCTTTATCGAATCTGATAGCTGCGGTTATTGCGTCTTTCGTCTTGTGTTACGACGGACTTTATTACGGATTGCTGCAATATTCCCTCTCACCTGATTGTCGAAGGGAGTGGAGGTGGTTTTGTCATTCGAACGATTCCGGGTGACACTGTTAGTTTAATAATCCGTAGTTAGGCGAACCGATATATTGCCTGATTATGGTCTCCGTCCTAATCGGGCCATTAAAATTTCCAAATATGATTTTGAAATCATACCTGGGGCAGACTTCGAGGGTATGTTTAATTACTTTTACCACTGCAGTCTCCTCTATAAGGGCGTGCACATTAATGAGACTTTTATTTCGAAATTCGTCTCGCAATCGCATATTGTACAGCCAGTACAGTTTTCATGGCTACAACAGCAGGTTTCATTTTTTGCTTGATTAGGTACTACTCCAGGCACATGATTTATTGGATGAGCGCTATACTATATGGTATAGGGTCTCTTCTCTACGAAACTGGTCCCTTCCAACGTATTTCTTGCAACACGCTAGCATTAACCTTATATTGGAACTAAGTATCCGCTAGCTGGTATTTTCCTAGAATCCCATAATAAAGGTGATTTCGAGTAAGTCATCCAAAACTGTAATGATTTCCTCATGAAGTACGGTCTGCAGCAAAATCAGTTGGGGAAGGTGAGGGTCTGAGGGTGCATACTGCAACCAGTTTGTGGCACATCACTTTTATTAACAAAATCCCGGAATTACTATTGCGTGGCGCTCCTACTGACCCAATTTAAATTCACTTCTTTAGTTCGCCATATCCGTTACCGCCTGTTTCCTCCGGATTTCAGTATCATAATTCAATAGCTGTGAAATTAACGCCGTGTTGAGTATCTCTGCCTGTCTGTGTTTCATTTTTTAAGGTTTGTGAGGAACAAAATCTTATTAAAGTCTGTTCACTATGTGTCTGTCCGTCATACGCCCTTTTCCCAAAGACGGTTACATCTATTGACACGAAATTGGGTGGATAGGTTAAAGCTATGAGCACGGACGAATGAAAGATTTTGATTAGTACTTTGATCGGTATTAGTTTTAACATTAGTTGTGAAGTGCGGGAGCGCAGGGGCTGTAAGATAACTTACTGAACAGGACGATTATCAACAACTACCGAACCGAAAAATCTGAAAAAAATTACGAATCTGCCTCTATGTGGAACCTAAAGCTCAAAATACGCTCCATATCGACATCTGCTTAAATAAAGTTAATTATATGTAGTGTATTTCTATATTTTTTGAAAATTAAGTAGAAACTCCACTGAAATTAATTCTAGAACCATAAGTTCTGCAACAGTGTAGACTATAATAGTTTAGTGGTTTTCGCACTATTACTAACAAAGTTCTATTGTAATAGATCAAATTTATTGTTTTTGTGGAAATTTACTGCAATCAATAAATTTACAAAATTTTTGGGAGCGCTCTGCGATTTTGATTATGATTGTCTCAATCGATCTTGTTTATTACACTATCTTATCCTTATTTTGATAATGAATCATGATAAGAGAATGAGGTGTGTGTGGTGGGGAAGAAGGTACAGCTTCTGAGCACTCAGGCCGTGATGGTCCATTGTACTCGCCACCCCCGTCTAACGGAATTTTCCTGATTCCTTAACGTATCGCAGGATTTCCGCTAGTGGATGTGATGCTACCCGTCGCAACTGGAGAACATCGACACCAAAGATCTGGTGGCTGATGCGTCCGTAGGCGGGGCATTCACGTAGGAAATGCTCCGTGGATTCCGCTCTCTCATTGCAGGAGGGGTACGTATCATTTTGAGTAATTCCGGTTCTGAACATATTTCCAGCTAGCTGTCAGAATGCCCACAATACATCTGCAAGTCCTCCTGCTTTTCGACATGATAAACTTGGCGGTACACATGTTCGGTTCTGGCAGGAAAAGTTTGGTGTATCGAGCAGCATTTAGGGAATGTGGGAAGCTTGTTCTCAGTTTTTGAAAAGAGACTTAGCCAATGCTACTGATACTCCAATTGCTAGTTCCGGTCCATCAATGCAGCTTGGATATCACTGTAGATTGCAATGCCCTAGCCCTTCAACCGCTCGTGAATCACCCAGTTTGCCGCCCTTAGGATCACATAAACCTCAACTTGAAAAACCGTTGCATATTGTCCCAAAGGAAAAGCCCACTTCTCGTTTTTATTTGAGAGGAGACTCCGGCTCCAGAACTCTCTTCTGTTTTGGAGCCATCGGTGTAGAAAACTTCCGTATATCCCGCCACGCATTCCTCTGGGATTTCCCAGTTCTCTCTACACTTCAGGGTAACTTTATATCTTCTACCAAACGGATGTATGGGGACACGAGAATCGGAAGGCATTCTAAGAACTGGATTCAGTCCCCACAGAAACTCTGCCAATGCTCGGTGTCCCCCACATCCGTTGTTTCCCCATAGATCTAATCAAATTAGTCTATGAGCTGCTCCCATTACAGTGCTTTGAATTGCAAATTGAGTAGTGCATTCAGACCTGCGCCGGATGTCGTGCTCATGGCATCAGTGATACCCAGACACACAGTTCTTTACAGTGCGTCTAGTTTACGGTGGAAACCTTTTTGTCTCACCTTAACCCACCACACTACGGATGCATATACGAACATCGACTAATGATGGCAACGTATATCCACATTACCACATGAGGCATGAGTCCCCATGTCGAGGCAAAGGTCCGTCTGTACAGCCCATAAGCTGTAAGAGCTTGGGAGCGGCTCTCGCCTAAGTACGTTTCCACGAATGTGACGCTCCACCAGTCTCTCCAAAGCTTTCAGTCAAATAGATCTGCCTGAAGTTCTTTGGATTAGAATAGTAATCTTTCCCAAGTTTCGGTATGAAGACTTCCTTAACCTTTTACGAAGAGGAAGGCACGTAGCCCAGAGCAAAAAATCCTCGAAAAATATTTCTTAAAGTTCGCTCTAAGTGCTCTATACCCTCCTTTATCATTGTTGGATAGATGCCATCCATGCCAGGTGCTTTGAAATATTCAAAGGACAGTATGGCAGCTTTCACCTTTTCATGGGTAACAACCGCTTTTGCAGTGTTCCAGTCCCCTTGCAGTGCTTGCATGTTGAAGGGGTTGCAAGAACCGTCAACTCTCCCCCTGCCACTTCTCTCACCCGTTCTCCCGGGTGGTGTACTTCCAAGAGGGTTTGTACTGAATCCAGTTTGGAGCTCGTGAAAGTACCGTCGGGTTTTCTAAGGGAGTCCAACTTGGCCGACTTATCCCTTTGGAGGACTCTGCACAGCCTTGAAGTCTCTCTTTCGCCTTCCAGTTCCTCACAGTACGCTCTAAAGGAATCTCGTTTCGAACACCTAACGAGCCTCTTATATTCACCCTTTGAGTTCCTGATATTTAACCAGCCTTCGTTCTTATTACTTTGAAAGCCCGGTTCAGAAGTCGCTTGGTTGATTTCCTGAGTTTTTGCAGTTCCCGGTTCCACCAAGGAACGGTTTTACCGCTTTGGTCTTGGGAAATAGGACAAGTCTCTTCATAGCACTCTAAAAGTGTGCAGTTCAGAGTTTTCAATTCATCTTCAAGCGGCAAAAGAGTCCTTAGTCGCCTAAGGAACTGTACTTTATTGCCAAGAAGTTCATTGAACTTTGTCCAATCCGTTTTCCTAGGGTTCCGCCTTTGTACTGCAGACTGTTCGCCCGCAATAGTCAGATTGAATTCTAGGTATCGGTGATCTGACAGTGAGACCTCGTCTAGCATTCGCCAGTGTGCAATCAACTCTAACACTTTTGAGGTACAGATCGTAGCACGAACGTAGGGGCGCACCCTACGTTTGCAACCATAAGACCAGCTGAAGTGATAAAAGCAAATAGCTTCTCTCCTCTTGGATTGCATTTGCTACTGCCCCAACAAATATGTTGAGCATTCACATCGCAACCTATTAAGAGTTCGAGACCACTTGATTCTTCAAATGCCAACAGATCCCTAAGCTCTTGCGCCGGTGGAGGATACAAAGAACTATAGCGTAAATAAGCGGAGGTAACTATGATGTTTTTCCTCTTGCTCTTTATCTGGTATTGTACGATGACAGTAGCTAAGTCCTGAGAACAGTACTGTCTCAGCATGGTTGCCTCTAATCGTCTTGATATCAGGACGCAAGCTCTCGGTTTTATGGATTTTTCGTAGTAGAAGATCCTAGCTCCCTTTACTGATCCCATGCCACAGATTCTGTTAAATCGAATCCACGGCTCTTGCACAAGAAAGATATAGGGGAGATCCTGCAGCTTTGCCATTCTTGCTGCCAACAGATAGGAAGGAGCTTTGGCATGCTGCAGGTTGATTTGTCCCATCTTTATGTTTTTCGACATAAAATTAATCCATTGTGTTATGGAAAACAGTTAGAAGCGTATGCGGCAGGCCGCGTGTGACGGGGTTTTCCCCATTCCGTACCGCCAGAAAGTCAATCCCCTCATGTTTGATTTCTCTGAGAAAAGCCGCACTTGGAGTTACCGCAGTTCCCATGTCCTCATCCATGAAAAATCTCATCACATCCTGCAGAGCATTCGTCTGTTTTCCATTTACCACCCTGGTGGGTTTGCGGTGTCCGGTTTGCATAGATTCGATCATTCGAACTGGCATCAAGTCAGTTCCGTTCACGTCTCTGGCTTCCCTTTCTTCCGCCTGTGGAAGGTATAGGAGAAGTTACTTGCAGGTAGGATTCACTCTGTAGTCCCTTCACCAGTGCGAGCCCCCATACGGGGGTTCCGCCCCTGTATGCACTATCCTCCGCGCAGCTCCGTTGTGGGAGAATGCACCGAAGATGCTGCAATTTGCTCTACATTGTGTGAGTCGAACACCATCATTGTTCTTCGCTCTCAAAATGGAGATGATGCCCTACAGTTTTCTGATATGACTGAATTTCAGTCTATCTAGGAAAAAGTGGAGCACCATATGGGGACTTCCCCTGAGCACATTCAGACTCTTTTGGTCCAGTTCGAATACCAAGTTGAAAACCTCCACGTTTGTAGATTTGTCCTTCCTGGCATTCATGAACTTTACCCTCCTGTGTCCAAAGTCCATGCCCGGGTTCCGTTCACTCAGCATGCGGATGACATCCTCTACCTTCCTTCAAGGGCCCAGTAACCAACATCCGACATGTCCTGTTATAGTGGACTTGGACCGACCGCCGGAACTCAAAGCCGGGATTATCTGCTGGAGTCACTTTAAGGCAGCCTCGTCAGTGCACTCCAAATGGAGAAGCCCATCGCGAAAACCTTGATTGTTAAATCGTGGCTTCATTCCAGGCTCCAGAGGATGGCAAATTGTTCCTCTGATATTTTGCTATCCTTGGAGGAAACTCCCACGACAGCAGTCAGAAGAGAGGCTGCAGCTTGCGCGTACGTCTCCTTCCTTCCCGCCTTCGTCTTCCTATCGGAGGGACCAGCTTCATTGAGATCTCTCTCGCTGATTTGATCATCTCCCGGCACACCGGTCCTAGTCCCCGCGATACGCGTGGATGTAAGCACTGGTGCGGAGCACAATAAAGCGTTGGCCACAGCAGATGTGTTGGTCTTACGTTTCTTGCACGCATTACTGCTGGCAGAAGAGTCTGGTGCGTTCAGTGTGGATCTTACCGGGGTTTTTAATTTATCCCCACCTTCCGCCGCAGATTCCAGTTCCCTGCAACCGATTTCTCTGGACGTTACCGCGCCTAGTGTTACAGCCACGTCCATGTCCTCATTCCCAAGGTGCTTCATCTGCCTTCGCAGTGCTCTCTTCTGCCGCCGGATTGAGGCCTTTCCGGGTTCACGGTGTCCGGGCCGCTTGGATCCATTTCCACATACTGGCATTAAACACGTAGCGTTCACGTCACCAGCTTCCCGTTCCTCCGCTCTGTCCGGTAAGGGTGAAGAAGAAGGTTCTGACAGGCAGGATTCAGCCTGTAGTCCCCCCTCCTTAGTGGCCGAAGTTCCCTTCTGCCGAGCCTTCCTCTTCCGTTTGCGGGTAGATTTGGGCTGTAGTACCGCAGACGGGCCCCGGCCGTAGTCGCGTTTCCAGTTTCTCCCTACTTTCCTTTCTGGCTAACTTTGCCGTAGGCACTAAATGCAAGCTTTCCACTGAGTCGGAAAGCATGTCTTCTACAGATTTATCTATAAGGGGGCTGCGACATGATTGCTCATGGCCGCGGATGAATTCGAAGTCTATAACCACTTGAAGAGTTTATATCCTTCGTTTCCATATTCATATTTTGGACACCCTTAGTGTAGTAGTAAACTATTACAGGCTCCCCCATCACGACCACTGAGGTAGATAAAGATCATCTGCAACTCCATAACGTGCGCAGATTTTGTCCGTGCAAGAGAGAGTTTCTTCTAATTCTCAGAAAAACTGTAATGCAACTACAAATCCGGTACATATTTTACTGCCCTAGATATTTAGGTTTGCCTATTCCTAGAGGTGGCTCCCGGAATATTTTGACTGAGCCCAATGAATATAAATGTTCCAGTTTCCAGAAAGGCCCTTTCGGTAGCTCTTTTCTTAAGTCCGAAACGGGGTTAATAGGTTATTATATACGCAGGGTCTGTTGACAGAAGTAATTTTAACACAACTTTTCCATGTAATAGGAGCATATCGGAATTTGTTGCTACTCAAAGTTTGTCATTCCGGCTCATACGAGTCTTGCAAACTTTATACCTTTTTTCCCAATGATCATCTCAAAATCTTAATCACTTCAAAATTACATAATCAAAACACATTTTTTTTAATATTTGAAACGTGTTTTGCATATCAAACGTAAGTCACTTCACTTTTCCGCTGCTACCAATTTATGGTGGATTTACTGGATTAGGAAGTCTCAAGAGTGGGTTTCCGTTTTGCGGGCCCCTACATATTTACGCTTTCCATTATATCCAGCAATAAGCAAACCTTTGTGTATAATGTGGACGATATGGGCCAGTGATATGTATTTTATATACAAATAGTACATTTTAAGATACTGCTTGTATGTACGCGTGGTTACCATATACAAAGGTTAACCTTTAAGTTACTGGCTGGTGGCAGCTTTTTAATCGAAAGCTGCGTTGCAAAATGTAATAAAGAACGACCATGACCTTCAGTGGCTGGTATAAAACTTTACATTATATTCACGTACTGTGAGTTATTCACATTTTTACAGCATTAGATATGTTTTAAGTAGGAATCCATTCATTCATTACTTAATGCAATCAGGAAAAGTGATGAAAGACCTTTTATGTAGGAAATAAAATTTATGCTACTATCATCGCAGTTGAATTCAATGAGATGAATGGAGACGATAGATATGTGTAAGTACGATTATTAAGCAAGAGTTTGGTTTTTCTAAAAATGTGCAAACCCAACGCAAAGGGCTCCGTATATTCATCTATTTGCATAATCATCTTGTTGCTGTGGGGTTTACGTATTTAAACAGCAAAAACTTCGGTTTCCAAGCACCCATTACTTCCGGCCATCAAATGAAGCTTGGGAAAAATTCGGCAGGTGCGTAGTCCTTATTTAGGTCATTCAAGTTTAATGGGCGTTGCATACAGTGTAATACATCTGTAAAACAATCATTTTCTTATGAAGTGGATCACAAATGTAAGCGTTCTGAGTGGTATTTTTGTGGTAAACGGGAATTTCGTTCTGTTTTAATCGGTGTTTCTTTTCTTCGAGATAAATTTCCATATTCTGTGTTGTCTCACAAAAATTAGATAAACGACACAGCAAGGGCCTTCTTCTTAGTAGATGATAGCGCAGTAACGTGTTTTGGTTATCACACTAGATGATGATGACCATCGAATATTCCCAATGCATCCACTTGAATAACCAAGTAAGCTTTTTATGCTGCACTTGATATAGCTTCAGTTCAGTAGTCTTACATATAGGTCTATGCTGGCTGGCAATCGCCAAAAAGGAATATATATGTCATTTGAAACTAAATTTATGCTAACATTTTTATGTAAAATTGTGGAAAATATATGGGAGTGTGTGTCCCCTGTATCCAATTGTCTCAAAGAGTTTTGAAACTAACAATGCTAGAGGATGCTTACTTTAACTTCTGCCTGAAATACAGATTTCTTTCAAAGCTCAAGTACATGGCATAACCAGTCGAAAATTGAGTCCTTTTTAAAAACACAAATATGTACTTGTCTTATCGAGCTCAATGTTTATTCCCACCGGAAGATTATCTTGTAATCGCTTACTATGAAATGTTACAGCTATACTTTTCTATGCGTCATCTGTGAACTAGGAGATTCGAAATGCTCGTAAGAAGCTTCGTCCAGCAAACATAAAAACTGGATAAAAGTAAATAGAAACCACTTCCATCTATGTGTCCCAGGATTCAATTACATGAGCATTGACAACAAGTGGTAGAGCCTTCAGAAAGCTCATGAAAAAGATGCAATACCCATGATGAGGAACGAAATGCTCAACATAATTTCCAGCACATACAACAAGTACTATTATGACTATCTTCTTTCCAGATGCGAGATTTTACCTAATATTAGCATTCAGCGCCAAGAATTTAGGCTATGTCGATCGTACCTTCTTAACGAATAAAGAGGCTCTGGTGGTGGTGGTAGGTGAATGGGAGAATCCGCTGATAATTCCTCGTAACATTGAGCATGTATACAGAATTGCTTGGATTTACGTACAATACATGTAGCTGACAATATTATAGGAACTACAACTACCCTCCCAACTTTACGAACGGCTTGATTTCGACACTTGTCTAATCCAAACTCCTTCCTAATATCACGGTTAAATATATCTACTCTTCCCAACAAACTTCTAAGTTTGATGTCATCTAAATACATTAACTGTGTCAGCTCGTACTTAGCACGTAGACCATACATGATTGCGAAATCATACCCTCTAGCATCATTCAGTAGCCTTGAAAAGGGATTCAGTGCCATGCAAAACCAAATGGGACTGAAGGAATCCTCCTGGAAGATGTCCCTACAGATAGGCTCTGAGGTGTTGGTACCATCAGATGAATGTACTGATAAGGTAATAGGCCATCCTTCCATGACTGTCGCCAATAACTTTATTCGTTTGGGGTCATTTCTTTGGTCTCTAGTTGCCTATCCTACAACTACCGAATCGTTAAAGAGTAGCTCTTTGCAACACCTTGACCCAACTCGGCAGCCCTTTTGCTCCTCAGATAGAATGTTATGCTCGAGATGCACATTGGCCCTTTCGCTAACAACGGACGTTATGAATTTATAGATGAGTGGTAATCAAGCAATCAGTCTTGTGTCTACGTCCTGCCCCGTGTCCTTTTTAGGGACAAGGTAGCATTCCGACAATGAGGAAAAGTGGAAATTCCTTAGGCCGACTAATGACCTAGTTTAGGTTGACCGACCGACAATCGACCATGTCACAATCGACTGCATACGACAGAGATTTTCTACTTTAGTGTGTCCAGAATTTCAACTACGGATGCTTCACACCCGTCTGACATTGTCAGTGTTGATTTGAATCAGCCTAGCAATGTTCTCTCTTAGTGAATCCCGCCGATGTTCCAGACGAATTGTCCATGGTGGTCCTCTTCGGTCACTCAAGCCAATAACGCGAAAGCGAATCTTCTGATCGTGCAATCACCCGCAACTGCATCACAATACATGAATGATTGTATTATAGTTACAGCAGCGACATATCCACACACAGTCAAGATGTAATCTTATCATTGATTTGAACCAGAGTTCTCGGAGTTGCTGGAGATGCATAGAGCCTAGGAATACCTAGTCTGCTGCTGTACTGAAAGGCATAGAATCAGGTGCGTGACATCAAAGATTCATTGGAACCTGAAGGATTTGAAGTCTGTTGGGTTGACAATATGATCAATAAGAATAAAATTCCACAGTCTTTACACCGTGGTCGTACTGGAACAAAGCCAGAAAAGGCCAAGGAAATACGAGATACATAGTCCCCTGTTGCAGAGCCACATAAAATAAACAGACAATTCCAATTGCACAATGTGAAACCTACCAAAAATCTGGGCAGAGAAGGGGTTTTGTATACTGCCGACTGCTTGTGTAATGTGCAAAGATATGCATAATACATACAATGCTTGTACTTAAGACAAGAAAGACCCCCATCTAAGCGACAGAATCAAAGTCGGTTAGTCGTTGAACTGATAGCGTAAGTAAAATTGTACTATACTATATTGTGTATACTACGTATTTATTTCGCAATGAAGACGCGTGGTGAACCCCAACCAGAATCTTCGGTCTTTCCTCGAACGAACGAATTAGCAGTTTTTCCATTTCTATATAACAAAAAATACAAAATTGTCCTTAATTAATTGCTAAAATCTAGCTATATGTATGTATATACATATCAAAATTATCAATATTGTGGTAATACTAAATAAACAAATGTTGCTCATTCAAATTGATGTAACGCATCTTCTCGCATTTCCACTTTATTCTGTGCACGAAAGCATACATAGATGTATATACTTAAAGTAAATACCACTCGAACTGATGTGCTCACATGTTTATCGTATCCTACTCGCAAACTTTATTACCACATGTTTGTTTCGAGTAATTCATACTGATATACAAATAACTAAAAAAAGTTAAAAATGGAAAACTGAAATATACCCATGATCCCCCGCCCATATCAGACCAATTTATATTATGATGACGTCATCATACACGTCTTAGAATGCAGTAAATTCAAGTGAAATGCGAAACTTTGTTTATATTTGGATTTCATTTAGACTTCGCAAAATTATGCCTTATATTATCCTTTATACCAATGCCATGTATTTGTATGATGAACTTAAGGGGGTTTTCCAGTAAATTTTTAAAATATAGTAATATGTTATTATTATCTGGCCCAGATTACATATAGATGCACCATTGTGATTTTGTTCAGATTTTTTGGTTGGATAGGTTCTGAGAACGAGACCGGACACCGGAGTAGCTTTGTACTGATGAAGGGAGTAAGTTGCTCCCGAAATATATATCTACATTAAAAACTTAAAATTTGTAGTTTGGCGGAAGCTACTTGTCTATCAATTTTAGGCTAGACTACAAATAACAGACAATATCTAATCTCTGAGACCTGTTTCTCTTTTTGAGACACACATTTTGTGCCCTCACCCCCTATGTTTCACCCAATATCAGTTTCGAAGCTTACTAGTTGAGTTCTTTCGTTTAATATCCCACATATTCACTGAAACTACTATATTCAGTGAAAAAAAATTTACACCCCATGTGTATTCGCATGTATGGGGAGGCGCCACTCAAACTCAACACAAAATGGCTCCTTTTATTATATGTAAAGGGCTTTATAGACCACAGCTCACTAAATTTCGTGACAATTGGTTCAACCGTTCGCATTCAGTCTGCTGGATGAGCATTTCTCAAATTTCACTCTAATCAGAGGTTCATCATGAGACTTGAAAAAGTACCGTTGTTTGCACAATAGGTTGCATTCAAAATCCATCTCGAGTGACTTGCTATACCATCAAATCCAACTCCATACGACAAAATGTCCATGTTTTTCACAGGGTAAACCGGTAAACCCTCTATAATCCCTTTTCGACTCGCCTTCTTGCATTGCCAACGCTAACTTAAGGGGGTCATCCCGTGTGTCGGATCCGAGGAATCGATTTTTTTTGGCATCAATTGTATCTAGATATAGTGTAGAATATATGGGCAAAGTGATTTTTTGATATTCGGAGTCGTTCGGAGTTTACAGCGTTAAAAATATAAAATATCACATGCCAGGTTTATGTCGGTCCAAATGGCGGACTTCGCTAAATTTATAATAATTGAAACCAAGGCTTTACATGTATTTCTTGAAAAGACCTAAGGTTTATGCACTATGTATCGCAGATTAATGGCCAGTTAAGATTTTATGGTTGAAAATCGTATTTTACTTTTTAAATGCGTTTTTCTCAAAACTGCATATTGAAAATCTGCTGCCACCATAGCCCAAAATCTGTCCAACGAAATTCTTTCAAATTTTCACGACTTATTCAGAACATATTTCTACGGTCCGCAAACTAGGATAATTATGGTTCATGTTTTTATTCATTAAAGTAGCCTTGAAAAAACACCAAAATTCAGAAAAAACAGTTTAACAAAGCACCAGAAATTTTGCCTTCATTATTTCCGTATGTTAAAATGTCGTTTAGATTTTTCCTTTAAGCTAACCACAGCGCCCTCTAGCGTTACGGCAGAAATGGGTGTATAAATTGCTCTGTATTTCAATAACGAATGATTCTACCGGAAAAAATACTATGCATTCTCAAGATATTACCTTTATCCAGTTCTTCATAAAAAATTTTTAAAAAAGAAACGAAAAAACCGTTTTCACACGGAATGACCTCCTTAATCTAGCCTAGCAAAAACTTGCTTCAATGAGTCAAGCCAATATTCCAAAAGAGTTTTCTATTGCAGCATCTCCTGGCTATGCAACGATATATCAGTGTACAGCTCAGACGCAATTTCATTGTTGCTTTCAAATGGAATTCCTGTAGTGCGGAGATGCCTGCCCTATACGCGGGACTCATTTCCAGGGCTTCTGTATGATGGCGACCATGACTTTGCCGTTGAGAGTGATAAAACGGTGCTCGTCTATTTGCTGCAACAAGGATTAATAAACGTTCTTTTTGCCACTTGCACTTATAATTTCAAACCAGGAGCGACAATTTATTTCGCTAGTCTATTTTATTTGCTGTCAATTTTACTTTTTTACGACTCTCCTGAATTTTTCGACAAGGATTACGGCAAAGCAGCTGCAACTGACAGTGTCTCACGATTGTTTCGATACGGCACTGTCCATTAAGATAACCTTGCAGTAACCAAATCAGATGACGTCCACCGATTATCCATACTTAGCCTTGGATTTATTCTCCTACTCACGATGTGGAAATACATTTTATATCTAACTACCAGCTGACTTTATAGCTACCCCTGTGACTACTCTGAAAGACTACAATGCTCTTGCATTGTTTTCTCCTACTTTCTGGTGGTGCTGCAATGGCCTTGAGACATTCAGATTGAACCTACTAATCAGTATTAATTTTTCCGCATCATTAATAGGAAGCATCACTTGAGTAGTGATTGCCGCCTTCAACCATAAAACCTTATAACACATTGCACACTGCCCAAACAACTCAACTTCCAAAAGAAAAGAACGTCAACATACGGCTCAGGTACCTCAGGTAGATCAACCGATTGAGAGGCGAAGGTAGCAATGGGCAGGTACCTTGTCGGCGTCTTTGTTTCATGTTGGGAGGAATGGGGTTTACGGGTTTATAGATCTGAATCCTTTTAATTCTTGCCTAAAGATTGATAAATTGTTTCAATATAATTAGAAGAGCTGCACTGGACTTCTGTCATTCTCCTCAAGATCTCAAATCTAGGAGATCAGACTCTCTTTAAGTACAATCCCTTGCACTCCTATAAATTAATTTCAATTTGGCTTTTGAAAGTTCTGTCAAACTGAATACCACGTAATCCCATTATAAAATGTAAAAACTCACAACACTTTACCTGAAACAATATTTTTAGTCAATATAATAAGACTACGTTTGCCATGGCATTACCTTTTCGAGTCCCATGCCAGTACGTATGCCTTTTCAGGATGTTCTTCATTTTACAGGTCAATGGTTCTACCTCTCACAGTATCAATATATAGTAAAAGTGAAAGATGATAAACAAGTACAGAATAGTATGAAACATTTTTAAAACGTCTTACACCTTCAATTCTCTCCAGGTATGGTTTTGCTCCACTTCCTAGCTGAAAGCTTTCATTCACTGTATTTAATAATATCAATATGTGTACATGGATGTGCGAAACAAAAAAGTAGTCATAAATTCTTATGCACATATGTACAAGCCATGATCCATCCAAAAAAGTAACCTAGAGACCCAATGGCTGTTCCGTAACACTGACATTGAAGATGCTAGTGCTCTTTCCTTGTAAGTTCGTTGATCACACAACAAATCATTGAAGTTCCTCTACTCGTGTGGATCTCGCATATTGGTCGATTGAAAAGCTAAGACCGCTCGTGTTTTGAAATAGCTTAGAAATCCAGCAAACAATATGCAAATCTAGATAAAAAATGCTGTGTTGACTTTCAATGGTTCGAACAACAAAAAGTGAAATAGCACTGAGTGGAGTTCATACACCCCTAACCTTGAATCTATAAGGCTAAATATCATTGATAGCTGGATGACTAAAAGTTTTCCTTTCACGCTGAATTAGTTTATAACCATTATTATTTTTTGTGTGCAGCAGGTTTTCGCTCGAGAAAAAAGCAGGTAACAATGGATAGGTTCCCATTTTAGTATGGTTGTTTTTTGTAGGTTAACCTATTCTTATGAGCTTAAAGCGGGATTTAGTGGTGGTTGGTTGCTACTCACTGGTTCCGTCGCTTGATTTATTTTTGGATAAATTAATGAGTTAATCTCAGACATTCCTTCCTCTATTTTGAAACGCAATATGCGAAAACACCGAAAAAGCATGTTGTGATGCTCGGTTTGCAACTTAAAAATTTAACAAAAATTTGGTAAAATAAATATCACAAATTTTGCGCGTCTATTAAAATTATGCTTCCGATTTTGGGTCATAAATTGTAATGCATCGCTTCAGCTTTTGGGGTTTCGCTTCAACAGGTGCATACATTTCTTGTTAACGTGCCACTGGAGGTGTGGGTGATGTGTCGCTATAATAATAATAATGGTATTAAGGGGAAGTTGCACTGCATCCTAGAAGAACTATTGCGTCCGTTTAATAGTTACAATGTATCTACTAATTATATTAAAACGGACAAGCCTATTTTAATTGGCCCCACGCCCTTGGTTTGCATTCCAAGGCTATGTGATACCTTGCCACCATTAGGAAGGATCCTGAAATAATTTATGCCCTTCTGAAGTAGTGCCGGGAAGATGCCGTTTGTTTTGGGTGATTTCATTAGTTTAAAAGTTCCTCTATCGAACTTATTCTAACTTCCGAGGAAACCTCCTGCTATCATCTTTAAAAGCAGCCTTGGTTTCTCTTCCACCAGAGTACCTGCAGTGATGAGCTGATTGTATTAATTGCAACTAACTTCATATCTGTCAATCACAACTCTGTTGATATCTTCCATCACTGTCTCCAATTCCGGTTTGTTCCTGATATCAACATCTCCTTTTTGGCTAATTTATTGATTTTTGACACGGTGCATTGTTTTAATAAAACATCACTTCCTTTTTCTTCAAATGGGGTCGTTTTTTTCGCGATTTCATCCATCAAACGATGTAGTAACGCTATGTAATAGTCGCTGTTGACGGTTTTTGTCTTCTCAAAATAGTCGATGGATTTTATACCATGCACATCACAAAATACTAATTGCGTCTTTGCACGCTTTGTAGTCGGTTCACCACGTACAGTCCACTCAGATAAAGATCGTTTTGATTCTAATGTGAAATAATGAAGCTGCGTTTCGTCGATTGTCACAGATTGACACATAACAGGGAGGAAGAGCTTCAAACACTGCTCAGAATCGTCAACTCGTATACCCAAACATTCATGCACGATATGTCGAACGCGTTCTTTTGATATCTTTAGAGCTCAGCTATATCGATCAACTTCAGTTTGCAATCATCCAAAATTATTTTGTTGGTTTATTTGATGTTTTCGTCGGTAACAGCTTCTTTGGGGCATCCACTGCATGCATCGTCCTCGGTGCTCATTTCGCCTCATTTAAACTTAGGAAACCACTCAACATTTAACGGTTGATTTTCCTGATGCAAAGTCCGAATAACGTTTCTCTAGCCAAGCCTTGGCTTCAACAATATTTTTTCGGAAAAAAGCAATGATTTGGTAACACTCGAAATTCCTTTTTATTTAAGGATGCTTCACTCAAAATGCTCTCTCGTATCTTTTTAAATTTAGGGTTAACTAAAAATAATATGGATTTAATACTAGTAATTCCATCTGTGTGTTAGCTTACAAACTTTTCATCCCACCTGGTATAGGAATCCCAGTCTATTCTCCTCGAATTCCTTACTACTCTCGACTTAAAGTTGTCCTCAATTTCGAATCTTATTGTTCTGTGATCCGTGCTTCCTCCAACAAACTCCGCCTGCTGACTAATCTATTCATAAGGGTATTTTCTAGCGTTATGTCTAATACGTGTTGCCTGGTGCTGGTCACGAATATTGACAGGTTTCCTACTTTATGTAAGGACGAACTCAAGAAAGTACTCATTTTTTCGATGCTTCCGCAGATCTTGTTATGTGCGTTGGTATGTGGTTATGTGGTTGATCCGGGTGTCGTATCATGGAAAGTAGCCCGATACCACGCCTGTTTCTCGTGTTTTCCCGATGGCTTCCAATGGAACTTGGACAGCCATGAAATCTCCAGTCGGGAACTCTAAAAGACATATGTTTAAAATATAGGTCTACTGACAATCCCACATCTTTTCTTGGAAAAGGGTCGACCCCTCTGTTTGCGAGAACCAGATTTAGATCTGAAAATGCGGCCAAAGCGTTAAGATTGTCAGTTATTACTGTTCGATTATGGCGATTTATACCAAAAGCCAATCTCTCCACCACCGATTTAAATTAATCTTTCTGTCTGCTTGTCAGTGACACCGAAAGTACCTAAACCTATCGCGAAATCCAGTGGGTTTGTGTGTGGCCTGTGCTACAATTTGAGTGTTCAGTTTAAAAGAGCGTTCCCATATATGCGAAAGGAGATAAAAATTTGACCAATGTGGTATATTTAATGAAGCGGATAAATGCTAACTTTCCGTAATTTCTAATACCGGTTGAAATTTTCTACATCCTTTAAGGAGAAAATATCGTAGGAATATAGTAGTAATATAATTCGTGAAATGTGGCATGATACTGGAGAGTTGATTTTATTAAAGCTGATAGTAGCCTACACAATGACGAAATCTATGAGTGATACCATGACCGTCCGGTTGTGGACAAAATCCGGCTCAATAGGTTATGGTGGGCGGGTCACTTAATCCGTATGGATGAGGATGATCCCACCCGGAAAGTCTATAAGGGCAATATCTATGGTAGAAAAAGAAGACAAGGCAGACCCTGGCTAAGATGGAGCGATGGCGTAGTTCGGGACGCCAGACAGCTTTTAGGGATATCGAATTGGTGGACCTCGGCGCGAAACCGGGATGTTTGGAGTTCCTTATTAAGGCAGGCCTAGACCGGATACCGGTTGTTGCGCTGTTGATGATGATGATGATGATAGTAGATAGAAGAGGCTCTATTCTCTTTGGTGTGATGACATATGGTCGATTGGTTTCAGTGCATTTAATATAGTTTCATTGTATCACCTATTTCACCCAACATGAAAGTAGTTCTCAGATTCTGTAATAGTATGTTGACCAGCTTCTCCATCATAACATTTAAACGCGAGAAATTTAGAAGTCGATAAAATGAACCCTTATTGAAGCTTTGTATCAAACTAGGAAAATTTAGACAAATTTACTCATTTTTTGCGCACTATCATTTGCATCACTTAAGTGCTTATGTCAACAATAGCACCCGAACTTTATATTTTGAACTCAGTTGTGGAAAGATTAGAAATAGTTGACCACGTATAGAAGAGAGCTACACGAACTTATTTTTTTCTCCAGAAACCAATCACAGGGTCGTTAAATTTATTTTGAAGTTAAGCACGCTGACCTAGTGCTGGTGCCCGTTTTATATTTGTTATTACCTACAGAGAGGTGAGCTTTATGGTAAAGAAAGATAGTTTCAGTCAGAGAAAGGTCGGACAAGATCCTATGTAGCTTTTCGTTCCTGTAAGGTTTGTTTTGAATTCAGAATATTCAAAATGGAATGAAAAAAATCTCAATTTACACTTGGAGTAAATGGCTCCCCTTCAAATGACATTTAGTTGAAAATTTAAGTCTAAATATCAACGAAACATTGTTTCCGCTTCTTAACGCTTTCACTTCTGATATTTGCGTTCCCCTTTAAAAACATCTCATCCGCTGAAATTCCCACAAGAAAATGTTAAATGGTGGAATGAACTCTTCAAGGATATAGAGAAGAATATGGTAACCAGTTTAGCTTCCATGTATTATTGAACCAATTCATTGAGGCGTGTGGTACGGTGCAAAACACAAATTGATATTTACAAAAATAACGAACTGATAAATTCCAAATCTAGAATCGTTGACATTTTTACGAAGATTCGCTGAACTTTTTAATTGGAACTGGTTACGTTCCGAAACTAGCAACATCATTTCCAACTACTTAAAAATTTTAATTCTACAAATTATTCAACCATGGCTGATATCATCAATTTATTTTCAAAGTCTCAAGCAGTAACCACTGTCATAGTGTTTTCAAATTACTCTCATCTTGCAAAATAGTGGAGTCAAGATTGTTCTCATGATGCATTTAAATTGTTGTCGTTTCAGGTAATTATGACTGATTTTGTGACATCCCAAATTTTGACGAAGACAATTTGGCAAAGGTAAAAATGTAGCAGTTCCGCTAAGCTTAAGATTTTAAGATTTTCAAGGTTCATCACAACATTTATTGCGTATTTAGTTGTTTTAAAACATTAAACATATTCTTGAGACGCATAACGTTCGCATGTGATATGTGAGAGAATGTACAGTTTATGCTATAAAAAATCCCACGATTATTCCCCTACCACAGGTGGGGGACTTTTAAATGATTACCTGAGGCTAAACATTACTGTAGACAATGGGTCTTTGACGCATTCGGAGTCAGTAGGAGTTAATCATAAGAACTGTCTTCATTTCAAGATTTTTAAAATTTACAGACACGTGCTTATATCCGGGGGCAAATTTCGATGAACATTAAAGAACACAATCTGGAACTCTCCTTGTTCTTGTTTATTTATCAAATATAAAAAGAAAAAAAAACGATTTACTGTTATTGGACGGTTGGAATAGTAAGCATTACTTCTCCTCTATGTGAACTAGTGCGTGTATTTTTTTATATGCTGAGATAAAGCCTTCTATTGTGGTAAGAAATATATGTTGGAGAATTATTAATTAACTGATGCCAATTACAACGTATCTCAAATTCCTAAATATACTAGAAAGAATGGTCTCTCCCTTATATCCCTTGCGTTGTATTTAAAGGACGAAACGAAGTTAAAAATCCTCGACCCAGTCATAATAAAAATAGTCTAACAGCAGCTTACTTGCGTTTACTAAACGCACTTAACTCTTTTTAAGAATCTAGAGTACTCAATGGGTGGAATCCTAGGTCATGAAGTTTCCACCCTACTCTCTTTGCTAGGTTGACAATACTTTTCCTGTTTTAATTGATAAAACAGTTTTAGGACAGCAGAAGTCGGAATGCTGATTCTTCTGACAAAAAGTCCGAATTCGTCCATTGTCTTTTATAGTCGGCCAACACTCAGAATCATAGAGAGCGGCAGGGTGGAAGACACAGCGGTAAGTTTTGGATTTGAGACGTTTATTAATACGTCGATTGTAGAACCTAGCATTCCACAACCGGTTGACTGGTCGCTAAAAACTATTCCTTCATTTACAATCAGCCTGAGACCGTGCCACATGAGGCGGTGATTGCTTTTTTGAACAAGTTGCTGTACACCAACTTTGCTATGGGACGTTGCGAAAACTGATGCTGATGAGTAGCGTATACGTTGCTGGACTTTGGATGCCTATGAATAGCCGCACAGGGTCCTAACTCTTCGCTTTCCAGACCTCAGATGTGATGTCGTCAGGTCCTGTTGCTTTCCCCGATTTCATTCGTTTCAATGTTTGCTCAATTTTAGTGGCCCTAACAGGCAGAATTGGTGCAAATTTCGGCAGTTCTTGCGGAAGTGAAGATGATCAAAGCTTTCTATTGAAATTTACACGAAATTTCCCCGCCGTCTATCCTTCACGGTGTACCATAGTGGCACAGTTAGAAAGTTATTAAGTTCCTCAGTTTAGGGAAAAAAGGTGCAATTCCCAAATCAAGTACAATTTATTGCACATCCAACTAAATATTCAGTTTCTAAAATAAAAAAAAACAGTTCCTAAAGTCGGAGATGAGATACGAAATGTTGGTACAGTTGTAATCATCCGGTATGTTTTTTACATGCTACTGCATGTTTATTCGAAATCTCTTGTGATGGTAAAACAGATACTTCAAAAAATATATTAATTAAAAACGGGTTGGTTATAGAAAGGTTAGCACAGACTTTCTAATGACCAGACTTCCATTACCCAAGAAAAAATAAGGATAAGTAAAATACAAGTGACTACTCCACGTAAGCAAGAAGAACAAACATCCAGTGAAAATCAACCAAAACCAATAATTAATCGACTTGAATTTTTGAAAATTCAAAATTCTGAACCATAATATAAATTTTACCGGAATTAGAATAAAAACAAGTCGAGAAACCGGAAGCTGGACAGTTGAGGTATGAAAAGTTTTGTGTATTTCTTTTTTCGGGATACTGACATTAAAACAACTCTGACCCGTTATCACTTTGTTAGTAATAGTACGATTTCCACCAAGGTGCGCATACTTTATGTTATAGCCTATATTGCCGCAAAATTTCATGAGTCTTGGATGACCTTAAGGGGGTTCTGCAGTCAATTACTAAAAATTATATACTATTATCAACTTTATTTAAATGGATATCGTGTGTGCCAGCTCCTTGATTTTTTTCAG
Organism: Hermetia illucens; assembly: GCF_905115235.1. Taxonomy (NCBI): domain Eukaryota; kingdom Metazoa; phylum Arthropoda; class Insecta; order Diptera; family Stratiomyidae; genus Hermetia; species Hermetia illucens. The sequence continues at coordinate 135,593,839 of NC_051849.1, read as the reverse complement.
ATTTCTCGGTTGGGTGGTTTCTGAGAATCGGTCCGTGAAAAAGATAATCGAAATAATTCGAAACACCACACTCCCCATCTTTCCAACAAATTACAGAAATAAACCGACTTCAGAAAGTAACAACCGAGACCTTTCATTTGTTTTACACAAAACCTTAATCAAACAAAACCGATCGTAAAATTTTCTAAGGAGTTGAATGTGAGAAATGTAGCGACAATTGCAAAATCGGAACCTGAATTCTAATCCTCGAGGGCATTCTAACTTGTTCGCCTTGAAGAAATGCAACGACTAAGAACTTAGATGGTCAGGTGGCATTTCATATGTCTATTACAGGTGACGCATAAAGAGATATCAAATGAGGTATCAAATTCGATGTAGACTTTCTGTTTTTCGACTCAGATGTTTGGATTTACGAGATGAGAGGTCGATCCATGTGGATGTTAAAATTTATTCGGGGGCAAATTTTAACACTCCGAATTTAAGATCAGTGATTTTTGTCGTTGTGAATCATCTTTTCAAACCAATCAGCTAAAAGAGCAAACAAATCTACGTGCATTCAAGCTATACACTGGTGTCCAGGTAATGTTACAGAGCAGCATACACTATGTAATTGTCATTTTTTAATGCTTTTACTGGCTATGAGCTTAACTGAATAACTATCTTTTTGTATAAAAAATGTATTTGCTTTAAATTTATGTAAAATTTTTGTTTTTTTTTTCTTCTTTAACCTTTTATTAAAACACTTTTTTCGAGTATTTCCTGATGGTGTACATATTAAGGCACGTTTTATTGCATCTTAAAAACTGCGTGAATATAACCCGGTTAATTTTGGAATAAAGTGACCGTAAAGAAAACATATTTGAGATTGCTTGTAAATATGAATATTCCTCCAATACTGCCTTGATTCTATCTATTATTAAATCAATCGATTTTCTAGAGTAATTGAGTGAAATATCGTTATTCCACGTTTGTTTTATTGCTGAAATTAATTCGGTTTTTTTGTTGGAGTTTTCGCGATTCACGTATTTTTTTTTTAATACCGCAGCAGTTCTCAACTGGATTTAAATCTGGACTATTTCCGCCCCAGTTTAAAGTCGTAAGCTGCATTCGTTTCAAATATACCTTTACTTGGTAAAGAAGGAAGGTAGTAATTTTAATATTAGTGTGTAATTTTCTTGCGACAATGAAAATGAGCACAGAAATATGTAATGCTACCTTCTTTGCCCTGTGGTATGGCGCAGAGTCATCTCAGAAAATTGGATCAATCCTTAGAGAAAACAGCCGAACGATAGATGACTCTAAATAATTTGTTATTATCCTTATGTAGTCGTCTACATTGGGGTCATCAATTCAATCATTCAATCGATGCCAAATTACTACAACCGTAATATGAGATTCTCCCCTCTTCCTACCCCTACTTTCTTCCCGACCGTGGTTAGTGAAAGATTTTCTCGTGTTTTAACTTGCAAATCACAAATTCCTGCTCACTAGTTAACTTCCGAATTTTTACTGTTTAACAGTTTAATCAATACTGAAAATTACTTCACAGGCGTTTTCTTCCAAATTCTCCTTAATTTCAATAACCGGACTTCTAACCAGCTTTACAGTAGTGCACTTAACAATATTGTAAAAAAAAACAAAGCTTGAATTTTCCAGCGTTTTCGAATCTAGTTTGCTGGAAAGCTCTTTTGTATCATCTATCTGGCCACCACTGTACTTAAGTGTCAGCTAGCTTAGGGGCAAGAAATGATACTTTTTCACTCTGCTGAATAGCTCTGCCCCTGGGCATTGACACCAGGGAATTTTGAAAGAAATGACCAACCGTACATCATTTTGTGTTGGGTTTAAAAGGGGCTCCCCATATATGTGAAAGGAAAGAGCAACATTTTTTCACAAAATATGCTCATGTAGGGTATCAAACGAAAGGGCCCATCTCGTACTTTTTGAAAACGACCATATTTTTTATATTGGATGAAAAACAGGGATGATAGAACTCAAAATGTGTGCCGCAGAAAGTGAAACAGGTTTCGTTTCCAGAACCTATCCAAACCGTTGTTCAGAAATCTGCAGAGCTAACCATAGTTTTATACCTATTGTTATCGAAAGAGTCCCAACTAATTTTTTCATTAAATGGATTTCGTCTTTAAATTAATTTCATTAGATGACCAGTGAGATTTGAACCGCGACCCTCCGTACGACATCCTTGCGCTCTAACCACTCAGCTATCCGGACAATAGCATTATACTACTTTAGAAAATTACCCGAAAACCTCCCTTAAGTTAACTCTAGAAGTAGAAATTTGGCATCAGTATAAGTGATCATGTAGGACACAATTCTAGTTTGAAGGCAATTCAACTATTATCATAACAAAGTTATAGAAGGTCAAAATGTTGTATTCCATTGTTGTATTCCAATGTTTCTGAGCGGGCCGCACTAATTTGAGTACTAAGTCGCTCAGTAGATGGTGGACTCAGGGTGTATTTTGGGGTATTGTCGGGCTTTGAATTAAACAAAAATGGAGTAAAATGCCCCCGTAGCCGAGCGTTTGATGATGATTTAGAATGAGCGCAATATTTATGTCTTGGATATGTATGTATATCTGGAGTTTAGCAATTAATGAAGAATTTTTTTGCATTTTTAGTTATGTACGAAGGGAAAGAGGTGCATGGAAAGTTCCTCACATAAAATTAGTACAAAACCTTTATACCCAAAGCGCCCAGCTTCCAGTATTCTGACTTGCTTTATTGCACTTCCACTTGCATTTTTAATTTTTGCAGCTTATCTCATAATTGGTTAATTAAATTCAGTTCAGACAATTAAGTGAATCACTTATAATGCGATTTCCACTTGATTCTATCCACTGAAATGTTTGCCTACGTTTTGCCATTTACATGTATTACACTTATGTAATTGTGACACAAATATTTACAATTTTGAAGATAAAGAAAAGGAAATTATAAATTAAAATTTGCATGAGGTGGGGGAGTTGCAAAGCCTCTGAGCATTCAAACTCTGGTGGTCTATTGTACTTGAAAGAACCTTCAGCAAATCTGTCTACGTCTTTAAGATATGCTCATTCCCGAAGACCAGGTGTCTCATGATATTTCTTCGCAATCAACGGTTACTCCGATGGTCTTCTCTCATCTAATTTTGTATCAATTTTCCCAATGGAAATTCTATTGGAGTTATTAAACTTTGACGCACTTTTCCCCTTTCGTATAGGTAGTAATCGCTCTATTTATATACAGGGTGCGGCAGCATAACTTCCTTTTTTCAAAACTCAATAAAAACTATTGTATGCATCGGAAAATATTTATTTATTTTTTATAATGTAGGTACATGTCTAAAGTTTTTATTTACATTGTTTTGAAGATCAAATCTGTTAGGTGACGTCCCCCATTCTCCATACATTGTGTAAACCGATTTCTGGCGTTTGTCATGACTCTTGTTAGCATAGGAGGTGTTATGTTGGCAATTTCTTCTTGGATGTTGGTCTTCAAATCTTGTAGGGTTCTTGGACGGTTCACATAAACACGAGATTTCAAAAAACCCCATAGAAAAAAATCACAAGGTGACAGATCGGGAGAGCGTGCCGGCCATTCCAAATCGCCTCTAATTGAGATAAGGCGCTGTGGAAAGTGTTCCCTCAAAACAGCCATCGATGTTCTTGAAGTGTGTGCTGTTCCATCGTCTTGTTGGAACCAAGTATCCCCCAAATCCAAATTTCCTAGCCGTGGGAAAAAAAAATTCTGTAGCATGTTTACATATCGATCCGAATTCACTGTCACTGTAACCTCATTTTCCTCAAAAAACCAGGGACCAATAATTCCAGCTGAGGAAATTGCACACCACACTGTGACTTTGGGTGAATGCAAAGGCTTTTGATGCAATTCTCGAGGGTTGGTGTCAGCCCAGTAGCGCATGTTTTGTTTGTTAACCGACCCACACAAATGAAAATGGGCTTCGTCGCTAAAAAAAAACAATAGCACCCTCAGGAACGACATCAAGAAGAAGTTCACACGCGTTCATCCGAGGATTGAAGTCACGTTCTGAAAGTTCCTGCACTATCGCCATCTTAAGGATGAAAATGAAGATCATCACGAAGAATTCTTCTCACAGAACGATCGGATAGTCCAAGTGACCCATGTAACAATTGATTTGCGGTCTGGGACGGGAGCCAACGGGGCTAACTTAAAGCGATTCCGAAATGCACGCTGTGTTGCAATAACCGAACATCCGCTTGAAAAGTAAACCTCAACGGCAAAGGCACGCATGATGACTGAACCGTGTCGGGACAAAACTTTACGGTATCCCCTCTTGAACGAGACCACTAGCGCTCCGCTATGACATCAACTAACTGAGTGGCGCGCATTTTAAAAAAGGAAGTTATGCTGCCGCACCCTGTATAATCGCAAACACAACATGAGTGCAAATTATATTGAAGTGAAATCCGTCGTATATTCAGACCTAAACTAGACCGAAGTCAATTTTTTGGTGAGGATGCATGGAGTTCTAGTTCGCAGCCACTTGATGACGAACCGGACCACTTGGGAAGCAACAAATGTATCTAGAACAGTTGAACGGACAGCAGAAACTGTCAACTTCATGAGTTATCGTAATTTTTCTACCTGCATTAATGCACGGCACGAAATATCAAAGGTGTTGACAAAATTGTGCAGCATCGTAGTGTCATTTCTGCTGACAGTGACCTCCTTTTAGCATGAGGAGCTGTAATCGTTTCATCGACGTATCTTGTTTTGGATATGCTTGCTAATGGCGCCTCTCTGGTATTCCTTTCTTTTACTTTGGCGAAAGTATTATATTATGTTTAGTAAAAACAAATCGATTATATTCCCAAGCCATCTCGGCTTTACTAATCTGTATGTTGTGCTGTGTAAGTTCAATCGGGTTACTCTAGATTGCTTGGGAACGATGATATTTTATACTGAATGCACTTCTTTGACAGTTTTATGGTTGGTTGATTCAGTTTTGTTTCAACAGCCGTCAAAGATGGACAAAAAGAGAAAATATGCTATATTTTACAGTTTTTCTTCGATAGTAACGAAAACCCAAGTCCGGGGGCTAAAAATATGAATACTGCTTATGGTCCTCATACTTAACAGTCAATCAGATCTCATGTTGGCTCAGAATTTTCGATGTGAAAGGTGCACCACTTTCTGGAAATCCAATTTCTGTGTGCAGGCTAGCTTTTGTCAATAGGAGAGGAACTGTGTTCCAATTAGGACAACGCTAGGCCACACATATAAATAGTAACTCGCCAGAAGCCGCGAGAGCTTGGTTACGAGGTTCTCATGCATCCACCTTGTAGTCTGCCACTATGTAATTAATACCTGTTCCTCTTCATGGCAAGTGATTTTGCAGCTGAAAAGTTCAGCGCAAAAGAGGCTTGTGAAAACTAACTGTCACAGCTTTTTGCCAATTGGGACGTGGGCTTTTATAAGAGAGGCATACTGCAATTATCCTAAAATGACAACAAGTTGCCGAAAAAATCGGCGGATATTTAACCTGATTGGATTTTGAATATGCTATGTAAGGCCTTCAATTAAACGCATAAATAACTGATTTATTTTTACGACACCTAATATTTCTCAGCGTCGGCTGTTTGAAGACTTTTCGATGATATTCGTTCTTGGCTGCAGTCTACGGGATGTATTCTGTGTTCCCTCTCTGCTCGCATTACAACGATATTAGATTCTAAGGCATTATGCACACACCCAATTATGTGTCCCACCTATCGCAAACTATTGAGCGGGATTTTGTCCACAACCTGACGGTCGTGATATTGTCCGTAGATTTCCTCGTTATGTAGGCTACGGAATCCTCCATCCTCTTGTAGGGACCAAAAATTCTTCGGACGATTCTTCTTTCGAACACGGTTAAGAGTTCGCAATTTTTCTTGCAAAGAACCCAAGTCTCCAAAAAATACATGAGGGCTGGCAAGATCATTGTCATGTACAGTGAAAATAAGACATTTCAAGCGGAACAGTTTTTGTAAGTTGAAATAGGCTCTGTTGGCTGCCAAGAATCGACGGCCTTAAACTTGTAGTCTCCTATCTTTATTGTTCTTATTTGACCAACCCTATTTGATGCTGTTGTCTCTTTGGAGCTTCATGCGGTGAGTCTGCCTTCTCAAAAACAAAAGACTGGGCTGTCGTAGCGGAAGGTCGCGGTTCAAATCTCACTAGTGGCAGAGGGGTTTGTTATCGTGACTGAATGTTGGATACCAGTCGACTCAGCTGTGAACGAGTACCTGAGTCAAATCAGGGTAATAATCTCGGGCGAGCGCAACACTGACCACATTGCCTCCTACAGTAAACTGTAGGGTACCATTACGATCTTACGGTCTTGAATGAAGCGCTGTAACACACTTCAAGGCCCTGATCCAAAATGGATTGTTGCGCCAACGACTATTATTATTACAATACATGCATCAATGATCCTAAAGGTTGTTAAGGGTTGAAAAGGGTTACAATTTCAGAAAACATTTACGGAAGCCATCACATTGTTTTAAATAGGTAAAAAGTGAAAGTTTGTGAGATAGATGCCCTTTTAAACATATTGAACGAATGTTTACGAAACATTCTACATGAATATTTGCATACGAAAGAACTTTGTAGGCAATATCTGCCGCATCTTCTCACAACTGATCAAAGCAACGACACGCGGATAATTCAGAGCACTGCTTAGAATTTTTTCAGCGTAATTTTAGAGAATTTGTGCAACAGTATGTGACAATGGACGAGCTGATCCAGTCCAGTCTAGTAAACAATCTGAGTAATGATTAGAAAGAGGCGAAAGCCGCTCAAAATGATCGAAGGACCAGTATTTTTGGGATGCCGTTAAAATAATTCTTACCACGTCACATTATTGGAGTGATTGAATGATGAGATAAAAAAAATGACCCCGCATGGAGAAAAAAAAACTACCCCATGACCACAAGTACGAAAATCCTTCCCAATCACCATACTCCCCAGACATGGCACCGGATGATTAGTATTTGTTCCCGAACTTGGAGAGATGGCTACAGAAAAGGAGATTTTATTTGAATGAAGAGGTCAAACTGGAAAAAGCGGCTCATTTTGAGGCGCTCTACAAATCTGACATTACGAAAAGTCTATAAATGTTGGAGGAACGCTGCAAAAAGTATCTTCCGATATCCTATCTTACGATAAAGGTACAGAATTCACCAAACCTTCAATGTAGTTTTTCAGTTACTGCGTCCTTTCTTCATGTGATCTCCGAAGTTATCTCTAGTGGAAATAATCAATAGTCCAGTATCAGTATCTCTATTGGACACTGCCCATTTTTCATGTTTGTAAGGTTACGTTTCCAAAATATTTATTTGCATTTTTTAACTTGGACCCAAATCCCGAAAAGTAAGGAGAAACAGTAATCTAATGTAAGTGTATGTAAAATTTAAGAAACATTTGGAATTGGAAATTATTGTAATATGCATTTCAAGGGAATATGCAAAGTCGCACCCACTGTAAATACCTGAGTGCTGGTGCTACACCGCCCCGGACAGGTTTTCCGCATAATTTCTTCTCACACATACTGTACGGTATACATGCTCGTATTTCCAACATGGGTGAATAAACTGTCGGCAGTCGGGGCACGTTTTATCCTTGTAATTTGAAAATAACGCGAATTTCATTGGTGTACGAGTAACTACAGCTTACAAATGCTAACTAATTTGAAAAGTTGGAAATAACGTAATCGTTAGGCGGTCCTAGGTGAAAAAAACGGCTACCCTTGAAAGCGTTTTTGACATTGGCAAACACAAAGCCGAGAAGTCTGAATATTTTAATGTTCGACGTGAAGACCGTCTTTTCAGTAGGAAATGATTGAAACTATTTTGATAGTGACTGAACTTTGTGAACACTCTTCCACGAGAAGGCGTTGAATGGCATCATGTAAACAATCAGTGAAGTCATCATCTCCATGTTGAGATACAGATTTCCGCTGAGCAAGTTTGGGACGTTTGATATTTTTCCCACTGTTTGGGTTGAACAGGTGTGACGACCAAATGATCGAGAGATGTGATCTTGGATTTATTAAAATTATTTCCATGATCTGTTGTCGAGCGGGGGTACCTGTACAGTGCGTCTTGGTCTTTGAGGTAAAAATAACTGGGTTTGTGCAACAAAGCGATAGTGCAGATGTTCTGTGAAAGGTGATCGAGTATTCGATCTCTGAGGAACAGAATTATAAGCACGCATAACACCTGCCATTTGTAAGAGGAAACTCGATTTGGGTTAGTGTTTATTCTTTGGAGACGAATGCAAGTATGGAAGAAAGACACTGTGCACGCATTTGTGCCAACATATGTGGTTCATCTCAACGCATGGAAACATTGATGAAAAATTGTAGAATTGTAATCAAAGAAGCGGAATCCGTTTTCCTAAATCTACCAAAATTAAAATCGTTTCCTAGAAATTTTCAAATTTGAAAATTATATTTATCAAGCCTTTGATTTTTTGTTCATGTAACGTAACTTGCTAAGAGGTCCACAATATTTTACTTGCGTAGAACAAATTAGACGAACTCACATATTATTTAATAAAATCATGTGGGGAATTACAGTTTTTTGACTGAACTGCGCTCCGTTTTATCACTTTTTTAAAATATTAGTAAACTTTTCCCAACAAAGTTGATTTATCTCCAGATTTTGTTGAAGTTTTCACCAGACTCATTAGCTGAGAAATTAATGCAGAAGGTTCAAGCTATCATTTACGACATTTCCTTGTTTGAAATGGTAATACACATTTCCAAAAAATGTTCAAAATATGGTCACATTGAACTGTTATGATAACCACATTCATTCAAACTGTTAGTTTCTTGGAAGCAGTGACCGCAGTGCAGTAGATATAGATTTCTTTTTTTTTTTAAATTTCTTGTGCAGAACTGAATAAAGATGAAAATGCGAATTTTTCACCATATATTTATTAATATCTTGACCACACAACCATCTTTGAAAATAGGTGTTTTCCGAGCGCCGCGCTAGGTGGCGCTCTGTTCCTCTAAGAGAAAAAAAAAAATAAATGGCATTTTAACGTGTCGACTCTATCGCGGTTCGTAAACCATGATTATTAAAAAATGTTGAAAGGTAAATTTTTGGCGCTTTGTAAAACTTGTTTTTGTAAATATTGGTGTTTTCCCCGCTTTCTTTAATGTATAGACAAAAACGGCCCGATGAATCGCAATTACCCTAGTTTGCGAATCGGAGAAATATATTCTGAATAAGTCGTGATAATTTCAAAGCACTTCGTTGGATAGATTTTGGGCTATGGTGGCACCCGATTTTCAACATGCAGTTTAGTCATCAAACCTTAATTGGCCATTAATCTGGTATACATAGTCCAACCTTCGGTTTCTTCTAAAAACACATATAAAGCTTTCGTTACAATTCTCGCCCTCAGCGAAGTCATTCTAACGTCATTCGGACCAGTAAATTCGCGCTATAAAACGGCGATCAAACTTGACATATGACGTTTTACCTGTTGAGCACTGTAATTTCCGAACGACTACGAATATTGAAAAATCACTTTGCCCAAATATTCTACACTATATCTGAATTGATTCTTCGGATCCCACACACGGGATAACCCCCTTAAGTCCATCGCAGGAGTACGTTATAAATAATAATATAATAAACAATTTTAGAAAATTTAAAGGAAATCCAACTATCATTATCTAAGACGTGTATGACGTCATCGTCATATGAAGTGAACTCATATGAAGAGCGGAGTTTTTCACAGAAGGTGAACACAAAATCTGTATACCCGAAGCGCCTAGCTTCCGGTATTCCGATTTGTTATTTGTATGGCGTAGTAATGTAGCTGTACAAAATTATGCTAGGAAATTTTAGGTCGATATGATCTTTCCAATTTACTGAGCTTGAAGGATCTTTTCCTGGCTATGTGCATTTCAAAAATTTGTGTACTTGAAGGATTCTACAACCGCTGCCCAAATTATAATAATAATAATCGTTGGTGCGACAATCTAATTGGATCCATATTCAAAGCCTAATGATTAAAAAGGCGAAACTCCGAAAAGGGTGGGCGCTGACATCATCCCTCATCAACAACATGGAAGTTAATAGAAGAATAGAGGTCGTACAACCTACAACTTCGACGAAACTTAAAAGAACGATGAAAAGATTGAATATCGACAAGTTGCTATCGAGTAGGATGCACCAAATCAAAACCAGGCTAAGAGAGTATACATCTCCAAATGTTGAGAAGAGCTATATAGGACAAACTAAAAGACTGATTTCGGTGTACTGCTGAGAGAATACGCGAGAGAAGCGCAAATTCCGAGCAAGAAGGAATAGACGAACGCAACGCTCAAATCGATGATAGCACGGCATATCATAGTAGAGAGACATAGCATGACATGGGGCCACGTATATGGAGTCAAGCAAAACGCAAGGTCAGCTGATTAGTAGCATGCCATCTTGATAAGTTCAGCCCAGTAAACTCTTGGTCCAGAATATACTAACAGTATTCCTTGCCTTTCTGAAAAGGTAACTGAAAGGAACAGAAATTTGTTGGGTAGCATCCTGCAAATTTCAAAACTTCCTTCCGAAACGTCGGCAGCGCCTCCGATCTCATGGCCATCTCTCGAAAATGATCATTTATTAACGGGACCATTCTCAGAAACTGGCCAACCTAAAAATTATAATAGGTCAAAGTTGCCGTTTCTGTGAAAATTTAAGACTTTGAATGTTAATATCACGACAAAGTGGATATTCTCACATAATATATGCATATATTACGTGCTAGATTGTAATGGGGCAAATGCACACTCAAATCGCTTTATAAAAGAAATACACAAAACCTTTCATACCTGAAGCGTCCAGCTTCCGATTTTTCGACTTATTTAACTGTAAGATTGCAAGTGACCTGCTAACATACCATGGCAGTGTATAGTATTTACAGATCAAATCAGGCTTGACAAAAAATCTAAATAGCCGTAACCTCATTTATTCAGATTGTAATAAGGAGATTTATGAAAAAGATTGTTTCTTCAGAATTGCCATTTTTCAGGAGATTCTCAAAATTCCACAAGATAGCCTTTAAAACCACGATAGTAACCGCTGCGGATAGAAGAATCGTAGCTGCAACACCGAAACTGCTTGAAAGGCAGCAATTACCTTGAATTAATGCAGGTGGATTACTTAGTAACTTTTTTCCTAATATGTAAACTACAGCTCCTGATCCCGTCCAACTCTTTGTTTAAATCCGCTGCCATGACGACAATTCATCAGCATCAGATATCTAAGATGCTTGTTATTTATTGAAAACGTTACATACGACCTTTCGTAGCGGCTTGATTTAATCAACTAAGGACCTAAGGACCAAACCACGGCGCTTTCTTAGAAAATAAGCGGACGTACTTCAAATCTAAAGTACCATAAAACCATCTTCTATAATCCTTAAAGTTGGTTTGCGAAACGCTAACCCAGGCGAAGAATTCCTTAATTAACCTTCTTCATATCTTAAGAACATACTCCTGGGTCTTTAGCGCCTTTATTGAATGCATTGTCTGCTATCCTCCTTTAAAAGCCAACATTGATTCAATATTTGCTTGAAACTTGGATGAAGTATAAGGATTAGTTCCGAAGGGTTATCGTGTGTCTCATAATGGCAGTAAAACCTTCGATGAAGCATATTGAGCTTGCGAAGAACTTCAAAAGATGCACCATTGACCAAGAAGATTACTCAACGCACGAACATCAACATCAGTGCAAAGGCCTCTCTCAGTAGTGGAAGTTCAGGGTCGGCCAAGTTTATGCATGAAGTCAAGTATTTTACTTTGTTCATTTTTGATGACTCGACTTGTTGGCAGCACAATGCAATCGTTCCGTACTATGGTTACATGCTACATTTGTGGAAAGATTCCCTTCCAAGATCAAGATCCCAAGACCACTTCTTATAACATACCGTTCGGTCGCCGCTCCACCGACCGACCGTGTAGATAGATGGTAGCGTTGCACTTGAAACGTTTCTTCGCGGACTGGATTAACCAGTCTTCGCCTTCAGTAGTACCCTATCCTCCACATGTATAAACATACTCTCTAACTCATCCGAAACGTGTGGATATCAAGTGGATAGATGTGGCCTGGTAGTTATTGTACGCAGAATCTCTGTGGAGCACTTAATAGTGCCAGCACTGAATATCGTTTTCCTTCCTGATCATGGTATTTTGATTGCTCCGTAGATATATAAAATACAACAAAGAATCGTGAACCGAGATCAGTTTTTATTCAGGGAATCGAAGGTTCATATACGTATGAATAGAGTTGTTTCACTTTCGTTCGAATAGGTCTCCTGGGCCGTTTGAAGAAACAATGGTTCTGAATCGGTCCAACTGATCTTCAACATTTAGCACACAATTCAGTGCTTCTCGAGAGGTGACTGTTTGCTAGAAGTATCATTATTTCCTTTTATTGTGGTTGAAATACGAATTTGCTGACATTACTTAAATTGTGTTGTCTAATTCTAAGTCTTTGAAAAAGAACGTGAATCAGAGCTGCGTTCAGAATGTTTTTCTCATTCTTCCTTGTATATTGGAATGATTCGGGAGTACTCCTACTAAATTGTTCTTTGTACTATTACTATTAGATTGCTAAGATACTACGAAGTTTGGTGGTCGAAAATTCAATAGTTGCTAAATTATTGAATTACACACAAGCATTCTATTGTCAATAGCAATAAGTTTTAAAAATGCAGAAAGGCCCGAGTTCCCGATGTGTAATAATTGCTACGGTCCTCATTCGATATTCTCTGAGTTGAAATTAAACCAGGATCCTTAGAAGGTAATAGAAAAATCAATTGGTGAAGCATTTTGAAAAAGTTTGCTGCTTTAAGTTTCCCTTGGTATTGAGCTAGAACCACAAATCTAAAAATAATAGATTCCAAGGGCGATTTCCCCATAAAAGTCCAAAAACACGAATTTTGGAAAAAGACCTACTAACCTGCTCTATCTTTTTCGATTCTGATAAGAATGTTTTCTTTGCTTTGATGCCACTCTTCTTTTTCATTTGGAAATTCAGTGAAAGAAATGCTTCAATGCTATGGGCATGCCGGCCACCACTGAAGATGAGTACTGCATGTCTCTTGCCATCATACCATATGTTAACTCCCATATGTTAAGACTCATACAAATGCAGGAATGATGAAGACGACCACATGCCTGTATCGCATCGACTTACAAACACTCTTGTTATAACGCATTTCCTTTGCATTTCAAAATACTGCAGGGGACGATTTTCAGTGTTCTTTGCTTATGCAACATCGATGCTTTTGGAGAAGTAGAAGTTTACGCGAAAACCGATTGCGGATTATTGAGCGCTCAGAGATTCTTGTTCCTCGTTCACCTTATAGCAATGCAAAGAGAAGAGGGTGGAGACCGATATTATAAACTTCTCACAGCGAACTTCAATCATGTTTGTGTCTTTCTAGTTACCAGAGAAAAAAAAAAAAGTTTGCTAGTACGTTATACCAAATAGGACAATTGCAGCTATGCTCCAAAGGTATCCCCGAGCAGGTCGTTGGTAAATTATATTTCAATCACCTGCTTCCTCATTCACTGAATTAGGCTTATTTTTAAGGTTTTGTGCGAAACAAAACCTTATCGTCTGCCTGTCCGTCTGTCTGTCACACCAGATTTATTCGGAAACGGCTACACCAATTGTCCCGAAAATTAGTAAGAGCATGTGATCTGTTGTTCCCTTTACATACAGCAAGTGGCGCCATTTTGTGTTAGGTTTAAGGGAGGGCTCCCTACACATGTGAATGAAGGGTGCATATTTTTTTTCATCAAATGTGGTCATTTGGGGTATCAAATTAAAGGGCTAAATTAGTAGTTCTCGAAACTGGTTCCATATTTGATATCGGGTGAAACATAGGGAAGTGAAGGCTCAAAATATGACCATCAAAAAGTGTAACACGTCTTTTTCTCAGAACCTATCCAACCGAAAAATCCGGTCCCGATATCTGCACAAATAAAGTGAATAGTAGTAAAAATATTTTAGAAATTTACCCGGCAAACCCCCTTATGTCCATTCTAGAAGTGGTGTGGGTGTAAGGGATAACATAATGCACAATTTGGTCAGGTTTGAAGAAAATCCAATTATTATTAACAAAGTTAAAGAGGGTAAAATTTTGCCATTTTTTGTGAATTTCGTGCATTCTACAACGTGTACGACGTCATCATCCCATATCACTTCGTCAATACCATAACGAAGTAAGTTCATATGAATGGATTCGCAAAGAATTATTTTGTTTTAGTTTTCTAGTCATTTGTATATGAATATCAATTACTCCAAACAGACATGTGCGTATGTAAGTAAAAAGTATATGCATGTTAATGAAGTTTGCGGGTGGTGTCTAATTCGGTTAGATATATTTGTACATTAAACCAACCGTATTTAATATGCATACTATATATGTACATATCTATGTTTTTGTGTGGTCGGGGCATGCATAATAATTTTTACTACCTTATCTCGCTCTGATAACAGCTTTTAATTGCCTTGCAATTTACTTCATTTACAAAGTATGCGCAGATATATTTTCCAGTAGCACTGGTATCGTGAAATTAATAAGGTCTAGCGAAATTATCACTCATTAAGTTCATCAATTCATGTGAAAAAGGCAACACGAAATAATTTTTTGAAGAAAACATTAAGCTTTACTGCGCTTAAGAAAACCACAGCGCATAAGATTTCCCTTTCAATGTGGTGAATATTTTGTGTTCCTATGAAGAGGTTTACCGTTGGAAACAACTAAAAGCTTATTTAATACAATACGAGAAGATAATTTTGCCCCTCTTATCCTCTTTCCATTCGAGCTTTTTGTATTAGTTTTTTTTTGCGTAAACATCGTATTAGTAACGAATGTAAAAATATCCCAGAAAATTCGCAAATCGTAGGTATAGATAACGATAACAAAAGCATACCCTTGGAATGGTTTCATGGTTTTCAGGAACATGTGCCAATTGCTGATATAGCTATATAACAGCCGGCCTAGAGTATGGTAAAATATCTCGAGGTAAAATCAATAAGAAACTGAACTAGCGGGAAAAGTCCAGAAACCAAGGTAATTACAACGAATACCTCCTGTTTTACATTTATCGTAATTACTCTACTAGTGCACAATTATTCAGGTTTTCTGACTGTAGTTTGAGACAAGATCAAGATCATAGTAGACTTTACGTGGATATTCTTTGCTGGATGAATTGAACATCAGACTGAGTTTTCATAGTCCGAATCACTCCTGAAACCGGTCGTAAGCGTATAGAGAAATGTTCACGGATATTGTCAGCAACGATGCAACATGGGGCTCACGTCGAGAAGACTTGCTCAACAACGGTCTGTCGTTTTAATTTGCATAAATCATCATCGCATCCTAGAACACTGCAGAAAGGACACTCTGATGACTTTATACTCTGTCATCGGTAAAAGTGCATATGTATATTCCATTGTCAGTCATCAATGCGAAAAACCTTTCCTCATTGATTTCCTCTCTTTTCAGTCAGGAAAATGATGTTAAACTTGAATCATTCAAGCTTAGAGGGCTTCAATGGACCATTACATCTCCTCAAAGACTTCGACTACACTGATGACATTTGTTTGCTTTCTCACTGGGGCATAGACCTTTTCCAAGTCGCTCTGAATTTGAAAAGAGAGGTGGGTAGAGTCGACCTGAAGATAATCACCAAGGAAATCAAGGTTCTCAGTCCGATGGATCATCGCACCCTTCCTATATTCATTAATAGGCAGAGCATCGAAAGCGTTGATCAATTTGTACATCTCGAAAATGTCGTTTCTGCACACAGTGGCATCAAACTTAATGTTGCTCAACACATTAACAGCTGTAGATCTGCGTTCGCTGCTTTATCTAAAATCTGAAATGCAATTATCTCAACACCGAGATCAAGTTGACTGTTCTGATGCTGATGTGCTGATTTTTTTTCTGTCTTGCTATATGGGAAAAGTACATGGAAAGCGACCACCACTCAAAAGCTTCAAGCATTCCTTGGACCTGAAAGAAAAATAAATCAAAATAATTATTCATTTTGTGGCCTTAGTAGATGACTCCATAATGATAGCATGACAAGCTCCAACGATTCGTCATTTATCACCTCTGTCTCTGGAAACCCAGTTTTAATGACTAGCCAGCAAATATAAATGCTAGCTTCTCGACAGTCAACCACTAGAGAACTCCATGAAAAATGAGCCCTACGATAATGAGGTATTCCATATAAGGATGAAGAGCGTTGGTCGCCAAGTACTCTATGATTCTTCACTCTCACCAAATTTGATAAACGATAGAAATCATAGAAATATTTTTTCGGCAGGTTTCACGTTTTCTACCTGTTCCTATGCTCTTTGATGGGCACAGAGGCTAGCACTCAGCAAAGTGCATTAGACAACTTATCGGTCTTAACAGGGAAAGTCATCCGTTTAATAGTTTGCAATGTACTCTGAAAAAAACATCAAAAATATTTCCTTGTTTCAGTTTCTCAGTTCCTTTTTCATTTTTTTCTGTTTTAGATTCATTTACTTTTATCCTCTATTTGCAGATCCATTCCAGAATCTTATTAGACAGCCAGTGAAAGCGTTTTTATTGCAGCCCAGGATGTGGGTGTATCGCCGGCAAAGGTTGTTGGGCTGATTTCGCCGTCTGTTAGTAGTTTAGGTCTGGTATAAAAATGGTCTAAAAACATTGTCTTGGGCACATTGGCCTTTATCGGGTGGATTTCGCTTGTAGAGTCATTATGCGATTCTTTCAAATAGCTCGCGTCTGGGAAGTTTAAAAGAGTACTGGTCGCTAATTTATTTTTTTTTAATTCACATTTTATCAATTGTTTGCTCCGATATTACCTTTCTTTTCTTATTGGAGGTAACTCATCCAGTAGGAACCGTTCAATGTTCTGCCCCACTTGCTCCCCCTAGACCTCTACATTTAATACGCTGCAGGCGATAGTGCTATCAGACGGCCATAGTAACATCCTAGATTAAGTACCTCAGAAAATGTGGGCATACCCTACGGACTACGCTACACGTAAGTCGAACTTTACGAGGAACTTTGCTGTGCCAGGACAAGGTGGAAAACCGAGGACATGTTGTAAGGCTATGACACATCATTCTTCATCGACGTATGGTCTCGCAGGATACGTCAGTGTATTCTAAGCGGAAGTAAATTGGAGTGCAGAAACGCGCTGAACAGTTTAGGTGGCACCCTCAAAGTCGTGCTCCTCTGGATTCCGAAGCTACAGAGAAGAGGGAAAGGCCTCACGCAGTTACTTTGCGATTGTTCAGTTCTAGATAGAGCCAGAATTAGGATACTAGGTAAACCATTTTTGGGGACCTCATGAAGATCTCTCGTTGCAAGGTGGGAGAGCTACTTTCCTTCATGAATGCTGCGGGTTGACTCTGAGGATCTGAGACGGTTGGACTCTGCACCCTTGCTTTTACCACAGCAGTCATGGTCCTAAGAGTTTGTGCATCAAAACAGCGTGCCACAGCGCTAATTGGACTCCTTGGAGCGGCCGTTGACACCTTACAATTTACAATACCTTTACTGAATGTTCTGAAGGGAAAGTCTCTCTTATTTCAGCTTTTGTATTTGTTCTCACAAGAATATCAAACCAAACCGATCGTCACAAATAAGAAATTGTCTGAAATAATACAAAGGGCTTCTACCACCTAACATATTAAGATGAAGACGCGAAATTTTCTGCTATTTCCTTGAGACCTGTGGAAAGTACCATCTATGAAACCTTTAATTTTACATTTTTTTTAAAAGCAGGTTTCTAGCTCCTAACTTCTGTTACTGTTTAAGCGATTTCCCACAATCAATCGATCTTGTAAGTTAACATCAACAGCGTCAGCAATCATCGGTATTGATTGCTGCAAGGTCAGCGTACGTTGCTGACTGATTCCATATCATAATAAACAACAGCAACCTTGCCCATGTGCTAACATACAACATGCACATGTGCTAATGTGCAAAATGCAAGCGATTCCGTGTTCCGGCTTGCTACTGGGCGATGTCGTCACCAGCACCATAACATATGGAAAATATTCTGACGACCTCGGCCAACGGTTGACTGTTGTGTGTGCAGTTTTTGTTTGATTGGACTTTTTCCAACAAACTTAAGTTCCGGGTTGCTACTAATGGACTTTCCATATAAAAAACTGCAGCAACGCGGAAACGTTTTTAGAAGTCAGCTGTGTTGGAGTGGAGCCGTGGTTGGAGTCATACGTTGAGAAGTCAGCTGTGTTGGAGTGGAGCCGTGGTTGGAGTCATACGTTGAGAAGTCAGGTGTGTTGGAGTGGAGCCGTGGTTGGAGTCATACGCGTTGGAGTCGGGTCGGGTCGGAAGTTCTGTTTGGAGATTTTTCGGTTATTTAAGTTTAAGGTAGAAAGTTAGTGATAAAGTAAATAAAATATTCAAGAAACCCGAAAAGAGTGTTTGTGTCTTTGTTTCGCTGGAACTTCAGAAACAATTTGGTAAGACCCTAATTTAGTTCTCTCCACAGCCTCACTTGACAGCGAGGGATAAAAGAAGCAGGACTCCATCGCGCCCAAGGGATAAGCGCGCCAAGTTGGATACTTGGCTGGACTTAGGTGCGAACCACACTCTAATAGGAGACTTCTCGAACAATTGGTCCGTCGAGCCGGATTAGGATCCTTCAAGTAAGTATTTGTAAATTAAAATTTATAAAACAGTGAATTTTTATAAAGTTTCTTGTGCAAATTGTTGTTAATAAGTGCGTAGTTTACAAACGTGTTAGTGTTCCGCCGCGACAATACTGAACGGTTCATATAGTACATCGGTAAAGTTATCGGTGCTTTGTTTGTGCTGGAACAACATAGGAACGTTCAGACCAAAGGAAAGATCCTTGTAGTGTTGCGTCTCCTACGTTTTCAGTGCACTATTTTGTTGTTACGTGGGCGCGTTCAGACCAAAGGATAGATCCTTACAGTGTTGCGCTTCCCACGTATTCAGTGCCCCGTTCAGAGTATTGCCATTGCGGAGTGGAAATCACTAATTATTGTTGTTGCGGCGCTCAAATTTAGAGCGCAAAATTATTGTTGTTGCGGCGCCTAAATTAAGGGCGCAAAATTATTGTTGTTGCGGCGCTCAAATTAAGAGCGCAAAATTATTGTTGCTGCGGCGCTCAAATTAGGAGCGCAAAATTATTGTTGTTGCGGCGCCTAAATTTTAGGGCGCAAAATTATTGTTGTTGCGGCGCCTAAATTTTAGGGCGCAAAATTATTGTTGTTGCGGCGCCTAAATTAAGGGCGCAAAATTATTGTTGTTGCGGCGCTCAAATTAAGAGCGCAAAATTATTGTTGCTGCGGCGCTCAAATTAGGAGCGCAAAATTATTGTTGTTGCGGCGCCTAAATTTTAGGGCGCAAAGTTGTTGTTGTTGCGGCGCCTAAATTAAGGGCGCAAAGTTGTTGTTGCGGCGCTCAAATTTAGAGCGCAAAATTATTGTTGTTGCGGCGCCTAAATTTTAGGGCGCAAAATTATTGTTGTTGCGGCGCCTAAATTTTAGGGCGCAAAATTATTGTTGTTGCGGCGCCTAAATTAAGGGCGCAAAATTATTGTTGTTGCGGCGCTCAAATTAAGAGCGCAAAATTATTGTTGCTGCGGCGCTCAAATTAGGAGCGCAAAATTATTGTTGTTGCGGCGCCTAAATTAAGGGCGCAAAATTATTGTTGTTGCGGCGCTCAAATTAAGAGCGCAAAATTATTGTTGCTGCGGCGCTCAAATTAGGAGCGCAAAATTATTGTTGTTGCGGCACTCAAATTAAGAGTGCAAAATTATTATCGTTGCGGCGCTCAAACTTAAGAGCGCAAAATTATTGATTCGGTGCTTAAATCTTAGGGCGCAAAATTATTGTCGTTGCGGCGCCCAGATTAAAGGCGCAAAGTTACTATCGCCGCGGAGCTTGGTATTATCGCGATATTTAAATTTAGCCAGAATGGAGATTCAGGCAATTATTGATGCCCAGCAAGAAAGGGTCGCAAAACTTGAAAGTGTGCGGGAGTCCCTAGTCAAACTCCGGCAAGAAAAAAGGACGCGAGAGCGTTTTGCTGCGGCATGGGAAGAAGTGCAACAGCTTTATTGGGATTTCCTCGCCGGCCACAGCCAACTTCTTCGCCAAAACGCTTCTAAGGACATAGTCTATTTCCGAGAAAATAAACTATCCGTTATGATCGGTATTTACAATGCTACTAAGGAGCTGATTGGGCGTGTTCATCGCGATCTCATTCCCGAAGGCTCTCCCGTCGATATAGAAATCACAGGTGGAAGGGTAACATCAAGTCCACGCCCCGGACCTTCAGTCGAGCTTAATGAAGCTCAAGGGGAGTCGGAGGACGCGACAAAACAACCGGAAAACTTGTTCTCTAGAGAATGGTTTCCCAGGGTTCGCGATGACTTGAACATACCTTTTGGTGACATACCGTTGCCGTCAAGAGGCTTCGGGCTAAGAAGCTCCGAGACCGAAGGCATTCCTTATTGGAATCGCGGTCATAGACCTCGTCCTTGTCCACCAGTCCCTGATATTCCTTCGTTTGATGGGGATCTTCGTCACTTTGAGTCTTTCCGTAGTATTTTTCAATCAGTCTATGAAGGATCTGATATTGGGCGAGCTGAAAGGCTAATGATGCTGCAGAGCAAATTAAAAGGTGATGCGAGGAGAGTCGTAGAGCACTTAGGAGTGCATGGGGAAAACTACGCTAAGGCCTGGGAACTTCTGGAACGACGCTACAGTAATCCTCGGGCGCTGGTTGAAAAGGAGATCCAGGCCCTCATAGATCTTCCCCAGATAGTATTACAAGACCCCAGTACCATTGGAAGGGCACTTGATACAATGCGCTCAGTGGTTCAAAACCTGAGGAAGGCTGGGTTCAATTGTGATCAAGGTGTACCTTTCATACCTTTTATCCTTACCCGTAAAATGGATGTCTCCACCCGACGGGAATTTGACTCATTGCTAAAACAGCCAAAACTTCCCGTAACAATTGATGATATTGATCTATTCCTGGAAAATAGATACATAGTTATGTCTCCCAATTGGGAGGGGTTGGGCGGACTCGCGAAGGTTCAAGCAGAAGAACATTCCGTTGCTAAGAAGGCAGAGACCTTAGGTGGTCGAAAAAAACCGCATAGGGAAATTTCCCTTGCCGCAAAAGCACAAGGGGGAAAAATAAAGCGGTTTCCATGCTACATTTGTATGGAAGATCATCTGGTATTAAAATGTCCACGGTTAATAAACAGCAAGGACAAAGGGGATCTTCTCCGGCATTATGGTATCTGTGTCTTCTGTGCCTCCCATAAGTACAAAAATGGTACGGAATGTCAAAGGCGTAAGTTTTTGAAATGTGAGCTTTGTCATGGGCAGCATGAAACAGTATTGCATCCCGGCAAAGATCGATCGAGCGGGTCATACATGCAAGGGAGTATTTCTCATCACGCAGAAAACTCTACAAAACTTGCCCATTCCGAAACTATATTGCCCACAGCTGTAATAAAGATAAAGGCAAAGGATGGAAGTGTAATTTCAGTTCGGTGCTTGGTCGACCAGGGTAGCCAGAGCAGTTATATCACTGAGGAGTTAGTTCAAAGGCTGCGACTAACTAAGAAGAGAACCAATGTGGAAGTATCCGGAGTGGGAGGAGTATCCGCAGGAAGAGTGTCTTCAATTGTCGGGTTGACTCTTAGTTTAGAGGATGGCTCAAACGTGGAAACGAAGGCGCTGGTAGTCAAGCGAGTTACCAAAGGGGGTCTTCCTCGTCCACCTAGGGGAATAAATTCATTGTTCCCAGGCAAGAGGCTGGCAGATCCAGTTACAGATCACGCTTCGCATGTTCCGGTTCTTCTAGGTTCCAATGTCCTTCCTCAATTATTTTTGGAAGGAGTGGAAGTTGTGGAAGGATTTTTAGCTCAAAATACTCGATTTGGGTGGGTAGTATCTGGTTCTGCAGCATTGCCTGCTTCTAAAGTTACGGCCTCATATGTTTCCTTGGAGGAACTTGAGCAAAACCTAAGGTCTTTTTGGGACATGCCCATTGACAAAAATGATAGGGTTGAATTGGATGAAGAGCGATGTGAACATTTATTCCAATCACAGCACTATCGAACTGAAGACGGTCGGTATGTTGTACCAACCCCGTGGCGTCAGGAGGATATTCAGTTGGGAAACTCATTTAACAAGGCAGTTCAGTATTTTCTCGGCCAGGAGAAACGGTGGTTAAAGAACGCCGAACTCAAAACGAAATCGGACGAGTTCATGTCAGAATATCGGGACTTGGGTCATATGGAAGAGGTCCCTACTGAACTCCGAGGTGATACTAGTGGAGACGTTTATTACATACCATACCTGAGTGTGATTCGCAAGGATGCTACCACATCGAAGCTCAGGAATGTTTTTAACGCCTCCAGTCCGACGTCGAATGGCGTTAGTCTTAATCAAGCAATTCTTCCTGGGCCAAAGTTACAAACCCACATCTTTGATATTGTTACCCGTAGTCGGAAGTTTGAGTTTGTCTTCTCCAGTGATATTACTAAAATGTATCGCCAGATTTTGCTGAAACCAGAGGACCAGTTAAGACTGAGAATCTTATGGAGATCTAACCCGAAGGAACCTATTCAGGAGTATTTTCTGAAAACAGTGACCTATGGGATTGATTGCGCTCCTTGGCAGGCGATTAGGACACTTCATCAGGTAGCCGAGGACAACGCACCCGATGAGGAGACAAAATGGGTAGTAAAAAACGCCTTCTACATGGATGACTTGTTGTATGGGGCAACAAGCATTGGTGCTGCCAAGGAAATTATTAAAAAAATTTCGGTAACATTGGAGAAGGGGAAGATGTCTCTAACGAAGTGGGCCAGTAACCATAGCGAAGTTTTGGAAAACATAGATAGATCGCGACAAATTGATTCCTTTGTAGAATTGCAAAAGGCTGAGAGTGACTTAAAGATCCTGGGGTTGCACTACAATCCTCAAAAGGATTGCTTTCAGTATAGTATCAAGATAAGAAAAATTACTATGTTCACTAAAAGAAACATCCTGAGTGTGAGTGCATCTCTGTTTGATCCCATTGGCTGGCTATTGCCCGTTATTATGAAGCTACGAATCGAAATTCAGAAGTTGTGGCAAGAAGGTTATGGCTGGGATGAAGAGATTTCAGGAGTTGCCCAAGAACAAATAGAAAAAGTGTTTGCTTCATTAGGAGATTTGAATCAGGTCCAAATCCCTAGATGGATTGGGTACGGTAATGAGAGCCACGTAACTGAGTTAGTTGGTTTCAGTGATGCTTCGGGGGATGGATACGCTGCCGTTATTTATAGCAGAGTCAAGACACATCGGGGTTACGTCGTCCGTCTTATTGCATCAAGAGGGCGAGTTACCCCTCTGAAGGCCCGGGTTGGTCAAGCCGAAGGGCTTTGTACCATTCCCAAGCTCGAACTGGAAAGCGTGGTATTATTAGTCGAATTATTAAGGGATGTCAAAAAAAGCTTAGGGGCAATTCCACTAAAGTGCTTAGCCTACACTGATTCTGAGGTAGCCCTCGCTTGGATCCGAAGTCAGAAGGAAATTGAAAATAAGGCTGTAAAGCGTAGGGTCGCATCAATTAGAAAGGTTCTCGCTCCTTCCGAAATTCATTATGTACAGTCAAAGTTAAACCCGGCTGATTGTGCATCAAGAGGAATGCTCCCCCGGAAATTTGTAAACCATAAGTTATGGTTTGAGGGTCCTCCTTTTTTGCAAGGGGATCTACCTGTCACTCCCTTTGTGATAAAAAATTCAATAATAAGTTGCGTCTCTTTAGATTATGGGGAATCGAAGGGCTTTACCGATTTTAGTACCCGGTTCTCGTCGTCGACTAGACTGATCAACACCGTTGCGTGGTGCTTAAGGTGGAGAAACAGGAAATCGGGCTTCCTTTCGGCCATGGAGTTAAAACAAGCAGAAGTCGCGGCGACTAAATGGCAGCAAATGGAGCTATTTGGAAAGCAAATTGCGAGGTTGACACACGGGCTACCCGTGGAAAGACATCATTGGCTAAGTACGCTCGACCCCTTCTTGGAGGAAGGAAGTGGTCTTCTCAGGGTGGGAGGACGGTTGAGCAACGCTCCATTACCATTTGAGCAGCGGCACCCCATCATTTTAGGAAAATGTCATTTGGTGGATCTCCTCATTAGACAGGTTCATGAGGGCAATGATCATTGTGGGGTTGGAGTCACCATGACTATAATTCGAGAAATCTATTATATACCTGCTCTACAGCAAAGGGTTAAAAAATGGATAAGGACGTGTACCAAATGCATCCGTATGAGAGGTCTGACAGTTACCCCCAGGATGGCAGATCTCCCAGTAGAACGGACAGCAGCTGAATTTGTGTTTGAAAACGTTGGGACTGATCTCTGTGGCCCATTTCAAATCAAAAGTGGTCCGTTGCGAAATTCAAAAACAATCAAAGTATACGTGGTTGTGTTTGTGTGTATGGCAACCAAGGCTCTCCATCTTGAGATTTGTTCCGATCTCAGCACCAATGCCTACCTTGCCTCCTTCCGTAGATTTGTGAGTCGAAGGGGACAGCCGAGGTCGGTTCGGTCAGATAATGGCACGAACTTGGTCGGCGCAGCTAAAGTATTGACCAATGCCTGGCAGCAGGTATCTGCCGAAGTCGGGAAAACTTTAGCACAAAAACGGATAGTTTGGCACCACAATCCGCCAAGGGCAAGTCATTTCGGAGGGTTGTTTGAAGCTGCAGTGGGAAGCTTCAAGCGTTTTGTGAGAAGGATGCCAGCGGTTGTTAATCTATCATATGAGGATTTCCATACTGCTGTATGTACTTGGGAAGCCATCCTTAACAGTAGACCATTATATCCGTTATCAGATAATAGTCACGATTTGCAGGTGCTGACACCCGCACATTTTTTAATCCAGCGGGGATTATTAAATCCTCCGATGGGGAAAGGTCTCAGGGAAGATCTTCCTGCAACAAGGCGGTGGCTGCAGGTCCAGGAATTGCAGCATCAGTTTTGGGTAAAATTTGAACAAGATTATTTGGGCCATTTACAGAAACGATACAAATGGAAAAATCCAGGGCGCCAGCTAGAACAGGGGGATTTGGTTCTAATAAAGGAAAAGGATCATAGTCCCCTGAATTGGAAGGCGGCACGGGTGGTTGAGACGTTTCCGGATCCCAACGGTGTGGTGAGGCAAGTAAGATTAAAAACAACTGAACGGGATAACGTGAACCGTGCAGTGCATCAGCTTGTCCCATTACTACCGGAGGATGGTAAGCTGCAACCGGATTTATCGGCAGATAGCAGGCCTAATCCGGGAGACAAAGCAGCAATCGATGGTCCTGCGTCTAGAACCCGTGGAGCCGTAAAGGTTAAAGGAGGTTTTCTGGCTCGAGCTGCCTTGATTTTGTGTTTGTTCTTTCTACCCGGCAGTTTGGCCTCCTCATCGGTGGAGCCGGTGTTAGAATCAAAGAGTATTCACTTAGGCGATGTTCAAGTTAAGGTGTTCGAGTTAAAGTACATGGTAGCAACCTCAGTAAATTTAACCACCGATCTAGAAGTCATAGCAGATCAAATGGAAAAATTTAAAAAAATATGCGCCAGACAAGTCAAACAGGACATCCAGGAACATTGCGGGACTCTGTTAATCGCTAACGAGCAACAGGCTAAGGACGTAAACCAGAACCTTATTGCCGCTTATAAACCCAATCGAGCTAAGCGGGCCCCAAGCGTGGTTCCGTTTATGGTAAAGGAGGCTGTGAAACTAGGGGTTAAGTACTTGCCAGCTGTGTTCGGCACGGGGGCAATGGTATACATGGGCTATCGAGATGTCATGATCGGTAATGAGATACAGAGCTTGCAGAATCAGCAAGCTAAAATCGCATCCTTGATGCTTAATATCACGGATCTCGAGTATCATCAGGTTGAGGGGCAGATTAATGCTGTTGTGGAGCGACAGGAAGTAGCAATGCTCCAACAGGAAATATCAGAATACTCAATGGAACTACAATCCCTAATAGCAGGGATATGGGCCAAGCATCAACAGTTGAGTAAACTGAGACCAATAGGAGAGCTTACAGAATATATAAAGCGAATAAATAAGGATGTTCCAGGGATGACCTTACCAATTTTGGAGCATCCGGAGAGCATCTTTGACATTCATCCTCCTTCTGCATGGGTAAAAGACGATTTAATTACTATCGAATTTTTAATCCCTCTGGCTTACAAAGAACGGTTTGCCCACGTAGCAGTAATTACTACCCCCGATCATCAAAGCCTTACGTGGGATTTGGGGACGGCTGTCCCGTTTCGGGGTTTATTCATGGGGCCTGGGAAAAATGACAAATTTTTCTTTGAGGAAGATGCAGTGGAGATCCTACCCGGATTCTTTGAAACTAAGCTTGTTCGATCAGGACCGTCCTGCGCGCGTGAAATTGCAAAAGGAACAAAAAATCCGCGAGAGTGGTGTTCTCTTAGGAGGTGGAGTAATGGCACTTTTGTGGCACGTTTAAAACCACAACTTGGGGCAGTGTTTAAGGGTCAGGTGAAGGAAATTCCAATAATCTGTAGTGAAACTTCTTACGAGCTTCGGTTTCCAGTGTCCTTGATAGACTTGGCTCACTGCACACTTGATATGGCCATGTTCAATATCACAGGGACTCCTCATACCGTAGTATTGAATTGGACAGCAAAATTTGAGACAGTGACTCCGCGATTTCACCAATTAGATAAGTTGACAGTGGCCGCAAACATTTCTGTAGACAGGGATATTAGTATTTTGCGGCAGGAATTAGAAGCAACACTTGGACTGGAATCAGAATTTCGGCAATACATCCCGCACGGATTAATTGGGGGAGGTTTGTCGTTAATCGCAATCATTATCGGTGGCTTAATTTGGGTAATTAAAAAACGAGGTAGAAAACCGGAAGAAGAACCTAGCTTTGTGAGTCACCTATCCTTGGAAGATAGAAGGCCAGGGAGTTGGCGAGAGTCAGGGGAACACACCAGGGGTGAAGGAATCACCACTTCAATTGTATAAGAAAATTGACCAAGAAGGTGGACTGTATATATGTATTGGATTTGTAAATATAGTAGTTGAAGTGAGTATCTAGTTTTTTTTTACGGCAATGTAAATATATTCCATGTTACGAATTAAGGTTCATGAATTAGCTTTCACGGCAATGTAAATAAAACCCATGCCGCGTCCTAAGATTCATGATCCTTACTGTGTTTAATTTAATGCATGCATGATTTTAGTATTGTTATTGGGTGATTAACAAAAAATACAGTAGTAATAGTTTACTAAACTAACATTGTCAAGTATGAAAGTCTCTTTTCAATACAAACGTATAACTTCTTTCTATATGTAGATGTTTACATCAAGAAAAATTACGAAAAAAAAAAAAAATGTAAAGTAACTTCCATTTTAAAAAAAAAAAAAAAAGAAATATTTGTAAGGAAGTTACTAGTAAGTTCAATTAAATTAACATTTTGTAAAGTTACTTCCATCTAAATCTTGTAAGGAAGTTACTAATCAAGTTAAATAGAAACTGTTGTTACGCTGTAAAGTAGCTTCCATTAAAAAAAAAAAAAACTGTAAGGAAGCTATTAATGAACAAAAAATTTTTAAAGCAATCATTACCGTAACTAATAAGCATCATGTAAAGATTTTTTTTGTAAACTAGATAAAACTATATTCCGTAAGAAATAACTTTGTAACATTAGAAAATAAGTGCAAAATGTACACATCTTGTAATTCGTAATGTAATTCGTAAGAAGAAAATCTTTTGTAATAATAGGTAATAAGTTCAACGACCACAGATTACTCATCTGGCACAAGCAGATCATCAGGACCAACCGAAGTTATTATGACCGTCAACAAAATGCTCCGCCTCAGCAGGAAGTTTTCTCGGGTGGGAGAATGTTTAAGCGATTTCCCACAATCAATCGATCTTGTAAGTTAACATCAACAGCGTCAGCAATCATCGGTATTGATTGCTGCAAGGTCAGCGTACGTTGCTGACTGATTCCATATCATAATAAACAACAGCAACCTTGCCCATGTGCTAACATACAACATGCACATGTGCTAATGTGCAAAATGCAAGCGATTCCGTGTTCCGGCTTGCTACTGGGCGATGTCGTCACCAGCACCATAACATATGGAAAATATTCTGACGACCTCGGCCAACGGTTGACTGTTGTGTGTGCAGTTTTTGTTTGATTGGACTTTTTCCAACAAACTTAAGTTCCGGGTTGCTACTAATGGACTTTCCATATAAAAAACTGCAGCAACGCGGAAACGTTTTTAGAAGTCAGCTGTGTTGGAGTGGAGCCGTGGTTGGAGTCATACGTTGAGAAGTCAGCTGTGTTGGAGTGGAGCCGTGGTTGGAGTCATACGTTGAGAAGTCAGGTGTGTTGGAGTGGAGCCGTGGTTGGAGTCATACGCGTTGGAGTCGGGTCGGGTCGGAAGTTCTGTTTGGAGATTTTTCGGTTATTTAAGTTTAAGGTAGAAAGTTAGTGATAAAGTAAATAAAATATTCAAGAAACCCGAAAAGAGTGTTTGTGTCTTTGTTTCGCTGGAACTTCAGAAACAATTTGGTAAGACCCTAATTTAGTTCTCTCCACAGCCTCACTTGACAGCGAGGGATAAAAGAAGCAGGACTCCATCGCGCCCAAGGGATAAGCGCGCCAAGTTGGATACTTGGCTGGACTTAGGTGCGAACCACACTCTAATAGGAGACTTCTCGAACAGTTACCATGTGTTACCACTGTGCTTACAGTAACGTTAGTAGTGAATTCAGGTTTAACCAACCGTGCTGATTCGAAACAGAAACTTATGTGTGTTCAAACACAGGAATATCGTAGATTGACAAACATTTGACAGTTTTAACCTGATCGAGTAACGTTTCGCATTTTGTCACTTGGTCCTACCATTCCTTTTTTACTTAAGGGGACTTTTCACAGTCAGCAGTGTTTTCTGCAAAATTTGTTTATTTACTAATTCGATAGAATATAATCTCAAAAACCAACCCTTAGAGTTTGAAGTCGTAACTAACAATGAATTTTTTAAAAGTGTTATATGTGAAGGCAAGGCAAGAAATTTCATACAAGTCACCAACAGCAAGAAGACGCAAAACAGCACATTTTTTATATGGATTGTATTTGTAGCATCTCTTTTTTCCGGATACGGATATAACCATTTATAATTCGATTTGCTTGATTCTTTTTTGTTTCATTCCGTGGTCCTATCTTTAAAAAATTACATTTAAATTTAATAAGTTTTTATATGCCGAATGGAGGCAAACATATTCTGAACACGTTTATTTCGAAAGCAGGTATTTCAAAATTTCTCATAATTTTTCTCAGGAACGCCTGAAACAATGTCAATAATTATTTTATCAAAATTATCGGGACAATAGTAATTAAGGCCCGAACTAGAATTTCCATGATTCGTTGACATTATGTTCCTTTTTTCCGAAGTTTTACTTGAAAAAAACACGAGCGATTTTGAAATTTAATCTTTTAAAAGATGCCGAAATAACGGGCCATAACATGCGAAACAAAACCTTATTAGAATCGAGTCGGTGTCTGGTTATCCGTTTGTCTGTCAAGAAAATTGGTAAGCGCGTGTGGTCTGTTGATCCCTTTACATAGAGAAAGTGGCGCCATTTTGCGTTAAGTTTAAGGGGGGCTGCCCATACATGTGAATGGAGGGTGCAAATTTTTTTTACTGAATGTGGTGATGTGGGGCATCAAATGAAAAGGCTCAATTAGTACTTTTCGAAGCTGGTCCCATATTTGATATTGGGTGAAATGTAGGTGAGGGAAGGCTCAGCATATGACCCTCCAAAAGTGTAACAGGTCTCGTTCTCAGAACCTATCCATCCCAAAAATCTAAAAAAAACACAGTATATATGAAATCTAGGCCTCAAAATACACCCCGTTTCGATATCTGCACAAATAAAGTTAATAACATAATAGTAAATTAGCATATTTTAGACATTTAACCGGAAACCCCTCTTAAGTTCATGCTTGAACTACACGATTTGGTACTTGCATAAGGGATAAACTAAGGCCTAACTTTGGGAAGTTTGAAGGAAATCCAATTATTATTAACAAAGTTATAGAAAGTGAAACTTTTACATTTTGTGTGAATTTCTACAACGTGTATGACGTCATCATTCTATACCAATTCGTCAATACCACAACAAAGTGAGCTCAGGTGAATGGGAGGTCACGGAGATAGATATATTTGTACATTGAACAAGCAGTATTCAATATACGTATATGTACGTATGTATACTTTTATGCAAATCGAAAGTAGGTGTACCATCAATTTATATATATGCATAGATAAGTGTAGTATTCGGTAATAGGCAATGTTTGGTTTTTTTTTTTGTTGAGGATGCTGGGAGTCCTGAGTGAAGGACCGAACCACTTGGAAAGCAACTTACTTCCTCTTTTGGAATTCACGGACTCTTCTTTTTTGAGTTAAACCTAAGTTTTCAAAAATGCGAAAAAATTGACTGACGGTTTCGTCCAGGACAGAGGCAACTCATCAGACGCTACCTCACCTCTGCCCTGGGAGCAGCGCGACCAAAAGTAACGACAGATGATAATTGCTCCACTTAAATATAATCGCAAACACGTAATGGGTACGAATTATATTCAAGTGAAATCCATCATCAGTCTAGACCTAAACCAGGCCGAAGTAAATATTTTTTTTGTTTGTTGTTGCTTTCGGTCACGCTGCTCCCAGGGCAAAGGTGAGGCAGCGCCCGATGAGTTGCCTCTGCCCTGGACGAAACTGTCAGCCAAATTTTTTTGTTTTGAAAATGTTTGTTTATATCTACGTCTTTAATATTGTATGTATGTATATCTTGTAGTTTGAGAAAAAGATGAAGAAATATTTTGGGTTTTTATCCATATGTGTCTGGATAGCTGAGTGGTTAGAGCACAAGGCAATCGTACGGAAGGTCGCGGTTCAAATCTCACTGGAGGCAGTGGGATTTGTATCGTGATTTGAGGTCGGATATCAGTCGACTCAACTGTGAATGAGTACCTGAGTCAAATCAGGTTAATAATCTCGGACGAGCGCAATGCTGACCACATTGCCTCCTACAGCATACTGTAGTGTACGGTTACGGTCCTGAATGAAGTGCGATTATTATTATTTTATCCATATACGAATGGAAAAAGGTGCATAGACAGTTTCTCACATAAGATGAACATAAAACCTTTATACCCGAAGTACCAGCTTCCGGTATTCCGACTTGTTTGGTTTTACATCCCTGACTCCTTTCTTAACATCCATCCAAAGATGTTCTATGCGATCACGGTCCCGTGAAGCTGCTGGCCGCAAAAGCCAAATAATATAGTGCAACCAAAAGAGGGGCAGGCAGGGTTTCTAATTAATTTCCAAATTTTAGTAACATTCCATTATTAACTTTATTTGAGTAAATATCGGGTTGTAGGGTGTTGTGAACGTCGATGTCATAATTAGGTAATTACCAAGAACGAACCCTTGTTATAAACACTTCCTGCCATTTTCTTTACAGTAAATGCCAGAACGAATGCCCGCTTCGTAAAATAATTATCGAGACCTTTCATTTGACACCTTTTGTTATGTACTGTCTTATATATATTACGAAGTGTTAAACATGCAGGACCACCACCCGATACTCCCGACTTGAAATCCATCCCTATGCAGATCTAATGTGTTATGCGCTTGCATGTTCATCGTTGGTAGCATCTCTTCGTAAAAAGGTCTTTCCACATATTACTTAAATGCAGCTATCGCAGCTAAATTGATACTTCTCTGTGTTGAATGGGATTCGAAAAAAGTCAAATAAGCATGCACCGAAAAACCCACCAAGAGAGCGGAGCTGAAGGTGAGGACGAGGACCTGGCTGCAACTGGGAATTTAATAACAGAGTGCACTCGTACAGTACGTGGATCGTGAACGTGAATAACTTGAGAACCACTTCATTATTTCTTTTGCCTGGCACCAATACAGTTGCCTGGAAACCAATTTATCCACAGCTCTTGGTTTCATGGCTATTGGTTCAGGCCTCAACGTCGGGGTTACCGCTCAACAAAAGGACGAATTCAGGATATAGAACGTTAATATGTTATAACATATATGTGTTGAAGGTGTGTAGTGAATTGTGAAGAATATGTCAGGACGAATCTTTATAGTTGTCAACATTGGGGCTAAGTTTGCAACGAGATTAAAACCAATAAGTGATCCAGGCTAGTTGCGCGAAGTCAGCTGGAAACAAGTTGAAACTTTACGAATGATCCTTTTATGTGATTGGTCTATCCAATAATGCATTGTTAATTCGAAAAGAGTGAAGAGCAGTCAATTTTTATCCAAATTTGCATTTAATGCAGTACTAAGTATCCTATAAAGATGAGTTTCTGCTGAACGGCTTACGGCGGGAGTTCTTTATGTAACTTCAGCGTTTATGCGTTCATACGCACTTCCAAATTTTTGCACTAAATATCTAGCATGTAAGGTTGATTAAATCCTTCAAAATTGGGTTAAGATGTATGTAGTTGGAATTATGTTCTGGCTTTGAAGTTACTGACTCGGAGAGGTTCAACGGGAGGGATTTCAGCTTTGATAAAAAACTTTACCCGTTTGTAGAGCCTGTTCTATTGTGAGTATATTGATATACTGAAATCCAACAACAACATACATTTCAAAAAATTTCATTGAGTTCAATCGACAACCCTAATTCCCTGAAAAGCAAGCGTTTCCAATGAATAGTTGCTCTCCCAGACATCCGCAGCGTTGCCAGTTCTCTATAGATGACAAGGTCCTTTACTGCATTGCATCCAGACGTCACGTTGCCAAGTTTTCTACTTCGCAGCGAATAAACACCGCAAATATTTCCTTCAGATCCAAACCGAACCGAAACGCGAATATTGATTTTACTTTCGATAACATGAAGTAGGGGAGTCCCTATTTTGCTTTCCGGCCACGGAATGGGGTGATTGTAGCGCAAGTTAGGGTGAGATCTCTATGGCCCGGGAGCAAGTTGAAATGGGGGTTGAACGCTTTGCTGACGTTGATATTGATGCTGATGCTGCTGGTGCTTGTGCCAAGGATTAACATGTAATGTTGGCAGCAAACATGAGAACAGTGTGGAATGATGCCACGGCCTCTTCTCGCTTTCTATCGATTTTTCATTTATTTCATTTGGAAACTGTACTATACATAGTTGGAGTGTTCGAGAATAGAAATAAAATTATGAAAAATGAATTCTGCTGTTAGCTTGACTGCGAAATCACTTTACGCAATAAAGCGAATTAAGTACACTTAACAATATAAATATTTATCTATTTTGACTCTCCTGCCAGCGAAAAACTCGGTGCTGAAACAATTAAAAAACCTTGGGAGTCGGATACATATTCCAGCTGAAACAATCGAAGAACTGGGAGGATTGTCAATTAACATCATAGGTAACTTCGAATCTGCTCATCTCAAGCTTTTCTTTTTTTCCATCTTAAATATCTTTTGCTTGAGCAACGTTTATCAATAGACTCCTCGCTTTAGAAAATGATTATATGTTTTTTTACGCCGAAGTAGTAGTTTCACCTGCCAAATTACCCTATCCTTTAAAAAACCAATTCGGAACGCTCATTTGTTAATTAAAATGGTATAAAATTTGAATTCTCAGAAAGCAGAAAAGAAAATGCAGTGACGTCATCGAGCGAGCAATTTAAGTCTTATCTACGTGAAGGCAGGTTTAGTTTTTGTTACTTTTCAAGTAATCAATCAGTTTTTGACAGGAAAGTGGGAAATTGATGCGTGAATGGACAATCCTTCAAGTTACTTTACGTTTCGGCAGTTATGGTAACAAGCTATATAGCAAATTCTGACATTTTTACCTGAACGGTGATAAAACGTATGTTTCTGAAAGATTCACAGGCTGCAAAGAAAATGTATTTGCACTGAGTGGGATTTGAACCTGGGACACGTTGAATATTCTGCGGTATCTATCCTCTTGTGACTTGATTTGAATTTGAATAATAGTAATATCAAATCTAACGCCATCGTATATTATTAATTAAGATTGGGGTTAAAGTTTAAAAAATGTTAACTCACATTGCTGCCAGGCACGAAGCAATACTTCATCGTCCTCCTTAGCATTTCACGAGGGAAATTAATATTGACAGTTTTATATTTTTGTGAGTAAATACCAGTTGCCAGACTACTGAAATTTCTTGGCTCGAGTTGTGACGTCACACAACATGGCGCGGGCTTTTCAGTCAGTTTGAATTTGGTTG
The DNA here is from genome assembly GCF_905115235.1 of Hermetia illucens. Classification (NCBI taxonomy): domain Eukaryota; kingdom Metazoa; phylum Arthropoda; class Insecta; order Diptera; family Stratiomyidae; genus Hermetia; species Hermetia illucens. The sequence goes on along the minus strand of NC_051849.1, from coordinate 135,559,453 downwards.
AAATTTGAAATGCTGATAATTTCAAAAACAGTTTTGTTTTTCAAAAAACGGCCCTTGAGAGATTTGTTAGAAGCGATGTAGAAAAAATAAGGCTAATATTATACTATTTTGTTTTTTTTTTGTTCAAGCCAGCAGCTCAGATTTTTATTTATTATTAAGCTGATATTTCAAAAGATAAATCCACCTTTAAAAAAATATATTCTTGTCCTGCCAGCACGCTGCGCAAACCTCAAATCTAAGGATAGACAAGTAACTCCAGATGATCCAGATCTTATTCAATCCTACAGAATATTGTCGCCAACATATCCCAATGTAGGGAATATATATCTAGAGTTTGTTTTTACATGCAATATCGGACGCAAATCATAAGTCGTCCTGCATATTCAGCTAATTGGACACTTCCTTCGAAAATCCCGAAAAAACATGGCCTTTCATTTTGCCTTTCGACGGAAAATTACCACTAAGGAATACCACTCAGAAATAATTAATCGTTAATACTAGTCTACATGGCGTGATTTGTTGGATCATGTGAATTAATTGACACCTTGGTCTAATATAAATAGGCCAGGTTTTAACTATCATAGGCAATTAAAAGTACTATAATTCAAGTTATCATCATGTTGACTCATATAACAAAATTTCTGCATTGTGATGCATAGGATGCACTATACATGGAACAGTCATCAAGCAAACTAAACTCTGGAAAACCTAACACGACCTCTACGTGTTTGTGTTTGAATTTAGCATTCAATTTGTTGGCTTCCCTTGCACGTAGGGTTCATTTTCGTGTCAAGCAACTACTTCGCTCAGAATACGAATGGTTTGGACTGGTGTATACAACTTCCGCAAAACGATAGGCTTGCTTCCAAGAAAGATGTTTGCACCTAGAGGATTATTAGAAATTAAATGCTAGAATGTTACTTGCATTTACTGGCATTCAAAGTTCAATTTCATTCAAGCCTTGTATGCGTTGTTTGCTGTTTGGATTCTGTACGGTATATTTGAGCAGTGGATGTTAAGCTATATGAATACCTTGTCATAATGTTTACAACCAAGAGCATTGGGCATGCTGTTTGTAGATTTCCTAGGAAAGCTTATAATGAAATATAAATATAAGTCGAACAGACATGTTGGATTGTACAAGAGTGTAAAGGCGGACAAAAACAAAACTAATTTATAATGAATAAATATAATTCATAAGCTCTTTGGAATTGTCAGACCAAATTTGTCAACAGTTTCAGGTCGCCTTGGCTGGCCTTCACCAAAGGATTGGATTCCTTTGAACACTTCGAACACTCTCCCCCTTGACAATGTTATGTTAAACGGCTACCGCGGTTTCTTGTAATGTATACGTAGTCTCAGCAATTTGTGCCAAACGATGCTTTCCTGATTGCGTCGTTGACAGACATACTTCAGAGCAAGCGTCACTGTTGCCTTTGACACGCTGAAAATTAATCTCTCTTCGGTTCCGGTCTCTCACAGCCACGACTTCTCCAAATTTTTCGCCATCCATTGTAACGCAGGTCAATATGGCATAGGAGCGGTGTTAATTCAGAGGTCGAAGGATGGAGATGAAGTTCGGATAGCATACATGTCGAACAGAATTACTCAACTCAGCGAAACGACACGGTTACTGAACAGGAATGTTTGGCCGCAGTGTAAGCAGTGGAGCGGTTGGGCTTTATACTTTCGAAGTCATAAATAATAATATAAAAAATCATTTGTATTGAAAAAAAAGAAAGGGCGAAAAGTCGTTTGACCATCATAAGACAACATTTGTCGTTATAGTATCCCAAAAGAAATATCACTTTTCAAGCATTGCGACCTTATACTTTGTTGTCCAGCGTATAACATAAAGCGCAATCTTGCTACTTACGTCCCTATCGTTCAATTTGCCTTAAAAGTTATTTATCACAATGCAAGGAGAGAAACGGGACTGCTTTCCAGAATCCCTAACACTACTGAGCTCGATTCACTTCAGAATATCCAGCTTGTAACTCTTACTCAAGTTGGTGAAAGCAAACATTCTGAGAGCCATCGATGCCGTTTTCTTTTCAGTTCGTGTGTGTGTACGATAGCCGAAGGTTGTAACCAAAAGTCCGTATTTATCCGGGACACAGGTAACGGTTATAAGAACATTTCGAAATTTGGAGACCCTAAACCCACAACTGTCTAACCCTTTTAGTCACCTTTTCAGACAAGTACCACTAATAATGGAAACTATTATATTAATAAGACCCCATCTACTCCCCAATACGGGTGTTACACGGCCATTCAGACTAGTGATTTATTCCTCCTCCCCTCGTTTTGGGACTGTCTCCGGCAGGGTTCATTATTTTATATTGGTGAATGGTTGATATTTGTTATCCGCCTATATTAAACATTTTTGGTTTAGTTGGCATCTAGCCAAAGGTTCCTTTTAGGATGTATGGACTTAATTAAAAGTTTCCACTTTCGCGAATCTCGTTGCAGACAGGTCTCGTCGATTTGGCTAATATTTCACTTTTATTCAAGTTTAACGACTAGTAATATACGGAAAATTCGTTTCTTTGCTATTAATAATCTATAAGCAACTCCGTGGCTTCCAAAAGTTGCTTATACTATTGGAAAATATGGGAAAAGTTAGCAATTGGAGTAGATAGAGCTAACTTTATTCTCTGATATCCAAATTATATTTAGACCGTGGGGTTTTGATTAAATTTGTGAAAATCTTTCCGAAACTCGGTGTCAGTGTTGAAGCTAAAGGTAGTAGAAACGGTGTAGCTCATATTTTGGCATGTCCTACCGGAAGTCAATGAAACAAGGAAAAGTGCAGGTGTGCAATCTTTCCGGTTGTGTAGAATTTCTCTGCACATTTTTGCTTCCAGACATTGGTGCTAATCCGCCAATTTGAAATTTTCTTAGAAAAAGTTTTTTTTTCTAACACGAAAAAGATTGGGACATTTTTCATATGATTCTTCTATTCAGGTATCATTGCAAACCTTCTAAGTGCCTTGTTAAGTTGGTGCGGAGACAGACACTGTGTGCAAGGTATCGAGAAATAAAATTGAATCAGTAAGAAAACATAATAAAAAAAGAAAATTTGTTCAAAGGTACCTCTTAAGAACAGAAAACCTGTTTCCAACTCACTTGCATTGTGGAGTTTTTCCCATACCTTGCCACCGATGTAGCTGCTATTACCTTTGCTGCCATGGTTAATGTCGAAAGCCCATAAAGATATCCGATCTTCGTCAGATTTGAAAGGGCACCTTTTCCCTTTTTATATTCCACCGTTGTCTACCTGGAATTCTTTATAATCAATGATACTTCAGCTACATACCTTCAAAACCTGATTCTATTTACGTTCTGTTCTTAGCCACAAATCGCCTTTCTTGCGCATCTACGGAACAAGTTTGCAATACATGTTCTAGGCTTACGATCTGGACGACACCTGAACTAGAAATCAGATTTTGAAGATACACTTTTATGTTAGATGTTGCATCTACCTTAGATTAATCAACTGATATTTTTGTGGATGTAGTGCCTATGCACATTTGTGCTCATAGTGCATTAATAAACATATGAGTGTGTGCAGTTGTTTGTTTTCACTTTCTTTGAACATTTTCGGGACTTGTAGTGGTTTGTCTTTCCTAAGAACTAATGTCCCAAAATGGAAAACTGGCTATCGATGGAAGTGGAATTTTGGAATATAGTGGAACCAACAAGGGAATGATTTAATTAGTAATGAGTTATTTTTTATCTCGACAAGTATAGACTCAAATCTTCGTCATTTCGCTGATTGAAACCAAGATATTGAATGTGATAAAATCGCACTATGCGCATATACTCGTATACATTGGAATGCCAGAACAGCAAATTTTTATGAATTTTTTTGTTAGTTGCTTTTATTAAATATGAACCTGCCGCTTTTTCTTACCAATCAATCTCTCTTTTGAGGGTACACAATATTTTTTTAATCCTCATTATTTAGATATTTTATAGAGAATGAAGAAGTTGACAACTCATCGCGTGATCGGCAGTTAATCTCAAAATTGGCAAGTCTGTAACAGAAGATTCAAAGTTGTTTTTCCAAGTGTAAGGTCCCCTTACTTAACAATTCACCATTGTTTATGAAAAATTAATAAAAAACAAAGGTTGAACTTTCCAAAATCGACCCTTTTTTTCAATCGCTTTTGTATACCATACAATTTTTTTGGGATATATCTCGCAGTAAGTTTTATTAAAATCGAGAAAAAAAAACATCTAAAGTTTTTTACGTTTTATTTGTTGGCTTAGAATCGAGTTTTATCATTTACAGTTGATTAGTCTGCTACCCAAAATTTACAAAATTAAGCCTTTTTCTATGGAATTACCCGCTTTATCGTTTGATTTTCTAAGGTTTTGTGTGAAACAAAATCTTGTTAGAATCGAGTCGGTGTCTGTCTGTCTGTCACGCCCGATTTATTCGGAAACGGCTAGACCGATTGTCGCGAAAATTGGGGAGAGTGTGTGATCGGTTGTTCCCTTTACATACAGCGGCGCCATTTTATGTTAAGTTTAAGGAGGACTCGCCGTACATATGAATGGAAAGTGCAAAAGTTTTTTTCATAAAATGTGGTCATGTGAATGTGGTCAATGTGAATCAAATGAAAGGGATCCATTAGACCTTTCGAAACTGGTTCTATATTTGATACCGAGTGAAATATAGGGGAGTGAGGGCTCAAAATATGACCATCAAAAAGTGTAATAGGGCTCGTTCTCAAAACCTATCCAGCTGACAAATCTAAAAAAATCACAGTACTGCATCCCTAGGCCCCAAAATACATCCGGTTCCGATATCTGTACAAATAAAGTTAATAGTATATTTCCACGTTTAAGAAATTTACCCGGTAACTCCCTTATGCCGATCTCAGAAAAACAAAATTTGGCATGGGGGAGGGGGGGTCGGATAACATAATGCACAATTTGGTCGAGTTTGAAGAAAATCCAACTATTATTAACGAAGTTGTAAGAGGTGAAACTTTGCCATTTTTTATGAATTTCGTGCATTCTACAATGTGTCAATACCCCAACGAAGTAAGTTCATTTGAATGGAGTCGCAAAGAATTATTTTGTTTTAGTTTTTTAGTCATTTGTATTTGAATATCAATTACACTAAACAGATATGTGTGTATGTAGGTATATCGTATATGCGTGCTAATGAAGTTTGCGGGTAGTGTTTAATTCAAATAGATATATTCGTACATTAAATTAACAGTATTTAATATACGTACTATATATATACATATATATGCTTTTGTGCCCGAAGTAAATCGGAAATAGGGTGCAGTATTCGGAAATAGGCAGTTTGTTTGTTTAGGGTGAGGATAATATCTATGGCTGTAATATGTAAGTATGTGTTGTAGTTTGGAAAAATATGATGGAGTATTTAGTATTTGTAGCTATATACGAATAGAAAAATGTGCGTTGAACTTCCTTACATAAGATGAACACAGTACCTTTATAACCGAAGTGACAACTTCCGGTATTCCGACTTGTTTTCAAAATATTTTAAGAAGTCACTTCTAAGGATGTAAGGGATAGAAAAGTGCACTTGTACCTTAATATGCATTTACAATCACCAACTACACATCTCTAATACCTTCTGATTCGATATACTTTGATTGTCCAGATAGCTGAATGGTTAGAGCACAAGGCTGTCGTACGCAAGGTCACGGTTCAAATCTCACTGGTGGCAGTGGAACTTTATCGTGATTTAAAGTCGGATACCGGTCGACTCAGCTGTGAATGAGTACCTGAGTCAAATCAGAATAATCATTTCGGGCGCCTCTTTTTTCGGGTTTTCTGGGAGGAAAAGCAGGGGAAATGCTGCAGCCTCCACGTATGCGGTGAATTACATTGCTAAATGAGAGGTGCTAATTTTTTTCATCAAATATAGCCGTAGGTGAATTATCAAATGCACAGGGTGGGGTGGGGGTGGTGCTGAAAATTGGTCATTTCCTTCACGGACCAATTCTTGAACCTACCCAATTGAAAAATTTGAAAAAAATCGTGAACTTGCCACTATACGGTGCTGTTGAAATAAAGCTAATAATAGCATATTACTATTATTTTTAGTAATTGATGGAAACCCCGTAAAATGCTACGTACTGGTCCGAAGTAAGATTTCAGAGGATTTTGAGGTCCAAAGCGGAGTTCGCCGGGGTTACATCCTGTCACCCATATTATCGCTTCTTGTTATGCTGCCTTGGCAGGAGCACGTGGAGGAATTCAATGGACTATGACATCTTTCCTCAAACACCTCGACTACGCAAAATACATCTATTTGCTCTTTTACCGGTTCATTGGCTTTGGGCAAATGGCTCTGGATTTGGAAATAGAGGCAAGTAGAGTTGGACTAAAGATAAATACCAACAAAATCAAGATTCTATCAAGCATATATTCTAAAAAAAGGAATTGCAAATTCGCCTACCTAAAACATCGAAAAAGAGACTTGATATGAATGAATCCTAGTGCGGTCTGTAATGACGAGTGTTGGGATCATTTTGATAAGAAAATTATTAAAATCGATCTAGTAGCTTTAGAAAAGAATGAGGAGAAGTTTTGAAAAACGTGTTTTCTTTCAAAGAAAAGTCAAGTGTAGCGAATGAAACAAAAAAGGATTAAACACATCGAATAATAAATGGCCGAGCAATTTCAAAAACTATCCGGAAAAAGGTGGTGTTACAAATACAATTCATATGAAAAATGTGCTGTTTCATGTCTTCTTGTTAGTTAGTGGCTTGTATGAAATTTCCAGACTTGTCTTCACAAGAAAACTTTTTGAAATAAACTATTGCGAGTTTCAACTTTAATCTTTGAAGGATGATTCTTGAGACTATATTCTATCAAATTAATAAAAAAATGCTGACTATGAAAAGCCCTACCAAACTACAATAACAAAACCAATTTGTACAGTGATCTATTAAAATCATGCTTCTTAGTTTTATTCGTTTTTTTCTGTTATGGTTCAACAGACGAAATCGATGCTTCGTCTCAAGGATAATTTCAAAAGTGGTGTACTGTCGCGGCAATTGCTTTGTATCTTCTTCTTCGTAGTGCTCCTTTAGATCCTTTTTTGGAGCCTGTCCAATCCACTACAATTTTTTATTTTTCGTTTTCATGAAATCTGTAAACGCGCACAGCCAACCACAGATTTGATAAAGCTGTAGTTAACTGTGCGCACTTGTATAAAAGAAACTCCTTTCATGCCGTATTGTTGTTCTTCAGATTTGTGCGTTATCTCCTTCCTTACCTAGTTCTCAGAGCCTTGTGTTGCATTTTGTAGACTAAAGTAAGTATATAACCGAGGAGTAGGGCAGAACATTTAGCTGGTGTATATTTCTTCTTTTGTTTCTAAAATAAAATCTTATTAAAATCAATTCAATGTCTGTCTGTCTCTGTCACACGTACTTTTCTCAGAAACGGCTATACTGACTGACACGAAATTTGGTGGGAAGATGGGAACTGTGAATGCCCCCACATGCAGTGAGTTACAACTTTTCACATTGAGTTTAAGGGGGTCCCCATAAATGCAAACAGGGCGTGTACAATTTTTTCTCACTGAATATAGTCATGTTGGGTATCAAATGGAGGGCCTCGATTAGTACTTTTCGAAGCTAGTTTTAATTTTGACATTTATTGCAAAGGCGGGGGGTCGAAATTGGTGATTTCTTCAACGGACCCATTCTCAGAAACTACACAAACGAAAAATCTGAAAAAATCATGAAGCTACCTATATATTGTGTGTCCAGGAATCAAAATACTCTCCATATCAATTCGAGTAGATGCTAAGTAAATAATAGTATAGTATTACTATCTTTTTGGAAAATTAAAAAGAAACCCCCTTATGTTTATCCGAGAGCAGTAAGCACTAATATAGACTATAGTGTGAATTATACATATTCCCAAGTTAGATCAAAATCGTACTATTACTGACAAAGTTATAGTAGCACAAAGTTGTCTTTCCGTGTAAATTTACTGAAACAGAAAATACTAAATATTAATATCACACCAAAGCGAGTAGTTTAACATGCTATATACACATATAGATTATGGGCACTTCTGCACTTAAATATATTTACATAAGAAACAAACAAAACCTTTCATATCTGAAGCACCGAGCTTGTCCTTACGGAATATGGTCAGTGGGGTATCGGTTGAATGTACCCAATTAGTATTTTTTAGAACTGCTTTCAATATCAGGTGAAGAATACAGTAATAAGGACATAAAATGTACGCACCATAGAGTGTAGCAGATTTTGTTCTCAAAATCTATAAAAGAAAATTACGATATATGTTAATAATGATATATTGCCAAATTCTTGAAACTTATCAGCAAACCTCTTTAATTCATCCTAGAAGTACGAAATTTGACATAAGCGTAGATGTATAATACTGGAAACTTGATGGCGTAAAGGTGTAATACTAGAAACTTGAATGGAAATCTTTCTATTACTAATAAGGTTATGATAGGTCAGACTTTTCTATTTTGTGTGAATTAGCTGCATCATAATGTCTCATATATAGAATATATTCTATATATATACTGCTGTCTGTTTGTCTGTCACACGCATTTTTCTCAGAAGTGGTTATAACCATTGATCTCGATTAATACTTTTTAAAGCTGTTCTCAGTTCTGAAAGTTAATGTAAACAAGTGCAGAGCTAGCAAGTGATCATTTCTTTTCCTTAGAGATTGAATCCAGTTTATCGTTTAATTACTATGAGCGTCTGATGCACCTTCAAAATTAAGTCGAGGGAGGCGCTCCTTGTTATAGGAAATATGTACAATGCCAATAAATCTTTTAGTGAATGCATTATTTGTAGGGGACGAGAACTATCGGGCAGTAACTATGTGATCGGTCATAAAATCTCGCCGGTCTTACAAGCTATTTTTCATGTTAAAGAGTGGAATGAAATGACATTGGGAGGGTAATTTCCACCTTGATATTTTCCCCAAGCTGCCCGATTGCGGGTAATACAGCAAAAATGCAAGCATGCAATCTTCTATTATCCAAGGTTCTAATTCGAGGACTCCGTTATACGGAGAATTTTCTGGTAAAATGTTGCACTGAGTTTTGAGTGAAAAACCTTTTAGAAAACTGATAAATAAAACCTCACGAATATCGTCACTTTCCATACGAACTGGATGTATTGAGAAAATACTGCTAAGAATAGACGAGGTGTGATCAAAAAGTAAGCTGGCTTTATTATAAAAAAATATTTATTTATTTATCAGTATTTATATTGTTCCCTTCAAATGAAATGTAGACATCATTCAACACTATTTTCTTCACTTTTTCAACGTTTTTATCAGTTGTTATTGTACTGAAGCATCAAGAACGAGCTTCATAATTAACAATTTTAGGCTTTATTGGAAGAGCTTATACCGCCTCTAAACTTTTTTTGCGCAGAGCACCATTTGCTACTCTCAATATTTCAAGTGTTTTAGAGCCATTAATTCTTTGGAAAAAATCGTCTGAACGCGCAACACTCATCTAATGTTTATGGCTCTTACACACAAATAAACAAGCCAGAAAATCGGAAGCTGAACGCCTCAGGTACGAAAGATTTTGTGTATTCTTTACATAAGAATATTTCAGTGAACATTCGTCCCATTTGTACCCAACTCGTGACGTTTATGCATTTAGGTTGTCAGACCATTGCACAAAAGTATCAACTTTGACCTATTATAACTTTGTTAATAATAGTGCGATTTCCACCAAGGTTGGCAGTATCATGCTCTATAGTATAGCTTATATTACTTGATGTTCGTTAGTAATTCTTGGATAAACTTTAGGGGGTTCCCAGCCAACTTCTAGGAAATATACTTTAATAAATGCAGTTATTTAGTATTATTAGCTTTATTTAAACCGGTATTGGTATGGAAAGTATTTTGAAGACTAGATACCACGTGCTTGGACCACCATATTTTTTTCAGATAGCTACGTTCATGAGAACCGGTTGTTGAAGTAATTCGAATTCCTCCTTCCTTCCTTTAAAAATACTACATAGTTGAGACTGCCTACATTCGGGATGAGTTCACCAACATAAGAAACAAAAACCGCGAAAATCAAAATGTCACCTTACTGTGTGATGACATCTCGTAAAATATGTATACGTGACAAAATCCATTACTATTAATTGGCACCCATAGTGTCATTCAGGAGGGCAGGACAAGCAAACTTGATTACTTGGGAGCCATTAGACTGCATAACAGAGGATTTAAACAGGAAAGGGAGGTGGAGTATTTGGAAATTACACTAGACAGAAACAAGAGCTTTTCTGCTTTGAAAGCTGTTTACATCATTGAAGAAATGGGGATGCTCCTCTAAAACACTTCACTAAATATGCATACACTGCATTACCAATGGGGGGGCCGGACAATAGAATCGCACTCGGCAGAGCAGCCAGGATGCCACACAAACTTAAATGATTGACTTATGTGTTTATCCCTAGGGCAATGAGGACATGCCCAACAGCATCACTCAAGGTTGTTCTGGGATCGATTCCTCTTCATCTTCACATACAGATACAGACAAGCAGTACAATCTTCAGAATGTCCGAGTGTATGAGCGAGGCAGACAGCTGCCTAAATCGAAAGAAGATTGACATTCTTTCTGGGCAGTGTCCTTAATAACTGACACCAAAGAATAGCATGACGGTAAAATTTCAGTTCGATAAGAAGTTTGAAATGCAATTATCAAGGCAGTTATATCCAACCAGGATTCTTTCTTGGAATCGGGAAAGGCTTCGTGGCCGTGATACTAACGAAGGAAAAGGAACGGTTAAGGAAACCACTCTGGGCTAACTTACCAGGAGAGGAACAGCCCAAAGTGCTCATTCTGAGACACTAACTAAAGCGATCGTAGAATTAGTTAAAGCTTATCTAGAAGAGCACATATAATACTTGGAAGAATGCTTAATATCAGATGCTAGCCAGAAACACCTAGAAGTAGGAAACATCCCACAATTACCGCGGGTAATAGGTACATTATAGCCATCAAAGGAGTACAATAATTATTATCATAACCACTCTTTTAGATGTTTTTCCGTGCCTTAATTATTTAACAAATGACACACCACAAATTGAGCTAACGATTATTCGTTTGAACATGCCATACTTCCAATATACAAAATAAATATATATATATCCGCTTGCATCATTATCTTCACTCGACTATTGAATATCGTTGACAATTTTTGGAATCGTGTTTTGTTAATCATAAAGGGAAAAAATCAATACTAATGGCAACATCCCCGTGATTCGCGAAATGATATTCAGTTGTAGAATGCAGGCGGAGTCGAAATAGCCTACGAGCGTCCGCAAATATCCAAAAGAAAGATATTTGAAGCAATGGGCAGTTAGAATCCACCAGTTATTTCGATTTTTTATTGATAAAATTTTTGAGATTGGAAAAGAGTTATTTGTTGTCTTTTCTATGTATGTTCAATATTATTTACTAGTTTTCCTCGAACCGCTTTGTACATTTTGACAATTTTTTGCTTCTGAAGAATCGAGGAAAGAATGTTGCATCCCCCTTCCGCTTGTATTGGGAGCTCCCCTTAAACCCAGAATGGTGCCGCTCATTGGATGTAAAGGGACTCACAAACCACATGTTCCCACCAAATTTCGAGACAATAGCTTCAGTCGTTTCCGAGTAAATTGGGTATGACAGGCAGACATAAAATCGATTCTATCTTATTAGAACCCAAGACTTTAAAAAGATCGAATGTTCTTCACCACTGACTCTGCCTGCCCAACTAGTTGAAAAATAGAAAACAACAAAGTTTACGTTTACATCAATAGCGTATAAACATAACATGCATATCTGCTCACATATTGTACATCACCATCAACAATTGTGAAGAATTTCTTCATTTCCTACGTCTTTTTTGGCTCGTCTACTACAATGCTATCGTTTGGTCGATCTTTAGAATGTAAAGTCGATTTCAAAACAGAACATAGCAGATTCATTCTTCAGGACTGGAATACCATTTTTTCTACTACTTCGCGGACTCCGGCCTCTCGATCCCCGTGAATCTACAATTTGATTCCGTTCACTGCTCAGTGTTGTTTTCGTTGCAGCTTTAGAGAACGCTTAAGTATAGGAGTGGACTGAACCCTTGTTTACTAATGGAAGTTTCATTGGTCGCCTGGAGCAAATGATCCAATCGCTGGAGAACACGGAGAAACTCATCAGATAATAGATATCCTAATCACCAACTTTCCGCTGGGATATTGTACGAACTATGATCGCATCTGCCGCGTTGACGAATGAATGCAGCCACGAACTGTGGCTTATCAATTTTCCAGTTAGCATCTTTCGCGCAAGATCTATGATCTCCGCTTCCACTGATCTTCAACGTTCTCGCTTTCAGCATCTTTTGAGAGCATATCTGAGATCTGCGCGGACGGCAGAGTGTACCGCTAATGGAACCACTCGAAGGCAATAAAGAGTTGAACGTGTTGCCTGACGGCTGTAGTTGTGTAGTGTACGGAACAATGAAGCACTCTGAGGCAGCGAAACGAGGCAATTCTGATTACGCTTTCTTGGCCTTGAACTCGGATGAATTGTGTTGTACTTGGCGAGGGCATGACGTAACTCATTGCAGTGATTGAACAGACTCTCAGCGGGGCTCCCAAGCTTTGATGTTTTCTTGAATCTGTTTTTATCAAATGTCACATATTCTAAATAGCGACAACGAAAATATCAAACGTTGCACACACAGATGCATACATATAAGTATGGGGCACATTGTTTGCATAATTAAGCCGAATGTTCAGGCCAGTGGATTTTATTATCAACTTTTTAGCGTAAATAGTTAAATTTCGCTGTGGCACGTTTATCTACATAGAACAGTTTAATGCATCTTGCCGGCGTCTTGTGCAATTGGTAACGCATACAGAAAAACTGAGTTATTTAGGTAGTAATGAGCACCACCATCCTGCGACAAGTTGCGTAGTTCATTTGATCCATTATTCATTGTCAGACTGGGGTTGGACCCTACCTAGTTTTTCGGCCAAGACGTTCATTGCAACAACCACAATATATCTAATAGGCAGCACCCACCAGAGTGCAGCGAAGATATAGTATCCACACTCAATGGACCGAGCTTGCGAATGCATTGGGAAGTTTTTTCGTACACATCATGGGCCCTAAACCACATGTAGATACTGCTCGATGTTGAAGGCCTATGATATGCATGGATAAGCTTCCCAATACATTCACAAGTCCCGTCCATTCATTTTTCATTCATTTTATTTTATTGGTTCATAGTGACTTACTACTAGACAATGCTTACTTAAGGCTAGCTTAAATAATAGCTAATTGTACTTAACTCTATAAAATGGGTGACTATTACATTGTTTGGCCAGCCGGACCTTCTCTGGAGTTTATTCTACTATGATTATGTGTATACATCGATCTTAACAATGTTGGTAATACTTTATCATTTACCAAAAACTGCGCCCGCACTAAAGGCGCGAGAAGTCACGTCCATTGAGTGTCGATACTGCCTATTAAATACTGTGGTACCCGCACTTAGTAGTCCCGGATTTGCTGTGTACAAATAATCTTCTCTAATACATTTGCAAGTCCAAGACCATTGAGTGTAGGTACTGCCTGTTTGATATACTGTGCCGTAAACCAAAATGGACCTTTCTGTGCGTTGACGGTATGATAACCAATTTGCTTGGGTTCGTCTTATGTTTGCCCCACTGCTATAGGCTACAGGTTGAATTTTCAACCCCATCCCCGGAGGGAGCGGACAATTTATGGAGGGAGAGGAGGAGGTCTCTACTTTTGAAACCCGGCGAAAACCCGTGGTGGCCACTTCCCTTAAAATGGCCGTGCCGTTATCTGTTAATCACAAGAAAATACTCCCTCTTCGAGGCGCCATAACTTTTCAAGGGGGATGGGGAGGGGCGTGGGAGGGGAGAGTTATGGCAATTCTTCAACAGTGTTATCAAGGGGAGATCGTCTTCCTCCTGCATACCCTCTTTGTTCTCTCTCTCCCCGAGAATGACACTGTTAAGTCAAACTTTAGCATGATGATACAAAAAAAACCATAATTAAGTATCTTCCTCATCCAAACTTGTATGACTCAACGAAGTTTTTTCAATTCGTCTCCCCGTCCCTTTTATTTATTTGTTTTTCTGTTTAACAGATTCTCCATAAAGCTGTTTGGGTGTAAGTGTACATTATACTTATGAAAATAATCATTTGTTGCTTCCGAAGCAATGTTGTCTTCAAGTACTCTGAAACGATTAAGTTGTCGGCACTATCATTACGTTCGTAGTCTACCTTCGGTTAGGATGGCGAACTCCGCCCTAATCTACCTCTCTTACTGAATCATTCCATTCTTATTTTCTGCATTTTCTCCGAAATTCATAAGGGTATTTCAAGGACTATCTGATCAGATATCATTGTAAAAGTGCAACATGGCTCTTTTAACTACGGGTTTATTGCGACGAGTCTACTTCAATTCAAGCTGTTATGCCTATATCTGCTAATTTGAAAAGGCTAGTAGATCTTGCTTAGCCTTGTAAATCGAATGCACCATATTTGCTTTCTTCCTTTCAGATGTCCCCTGGGAAACCTCGGTTCATCCATGCGTTTTACGTGGCCGGCTGATGTAAAGACGGAGGCTTTCGATTTCCCATATATAGTATACAGCTGCACAATGTACCCTATTCACCATTTGCCATTATCTTCAATTGACCCAATAATTGCCTGGGAACTCGTCAATCGGAAGCATTTACTACCTTCCTCCAGCCTGTTTATAATACTACAGGACCCAATAGATATCTTGTATGTTGCCAAGGTAATAGCCCTTATTTCGAAAGCATGATCCAGCTATGGATTTGCTCTCTTTGATTGTGGTCGTCTGTTATCAATGAGCTGTTCACTTGTTCAAAGTTATAGCCGTTCATTGTTATGTTTTGTCTTCTCTATCCTCTGGACGGTATTATTTTTTCGTCTTATTCCTATTTGCTTTAAGGTCGCTTCCACTGCCCCATGTAGTTTTCAATTGGACCTATACCTTTTCACGTAGGCTGATGATTGGCTCATTGCTATTCTAAAGAGTCTGATAAATGTTGATGGGACTTCCAACTCGAGCAATATTTTTGCAGTATTGCACGATTGGCACTGTTGTATGCTTGATATAATCTTATATTATTATAATATTCCCCAGTTATATTGTCTGAAACTAGGGAATTTAGGCACGATAAGTTGTATATACATATAAGACAAATTACATTTTTTCGTCAATGTCATTGAGTAGTTGAAATACCATTGCTGACAGTTTCAGGAGCTCATGTATGAAGATGAGTGGGTCAGTAACTTGCTTGGTTTAAGTAATTTCGAGGTATGGATGGCTTCGGTGTAGTAGTGTTGAGAAGTTCCTCAAATAAATCAGCCCATCTGTTCTTTATTTTTTCAATTCGAAATTGAAATCCTGCCTTCATATGCTTGACAATTCTTTATTCTAAAACCAATGATGCTAGATGCTTGTGTACGTTGTGATCAAAAGATGGAGGTGGCAGTGGCAGTAGAGGACACACATTAAGAAAGAGCAAGGGACAAGAGAAATAAAGGCTTCTTGGAAAGTTTGGAGGGCTTTACACCGTTGATCGTGGGGGAGTAGTGTGCGGGAGAAAATTTCTGTCCAAATATTCTCGTCCGCCATCTCTGCAGCTGATGTTTCTATATTCATGTCAAAGCTGTTTTACAGTGTCAAGTTCTTAACATCACATATCATAGTGTTTATTTCTTTCAGCTATGACGCGTGGTTCGATGTTTTACGCCGCCAGGAGATGGGTATATTGGGTTGACATATATATGTTCAATTTGATTGGATTGGATTGTGTATATCTCATATTACCTTGTAAACATTTTTCTGTATCAACTAGGTGCTTTCAGGAACCAATTCTCGATACTTCTAATTAGGTTGTTCGCAACTCGTAATTGACTGTCAAACAGAATTTTGATGTTACATTGGGAGCAGGCACCGATGAATCACTCCCCCAAAAGGAATATCCTTCTCATAACATCAACGTTGATGAGGCTAATATTACGGAATTTGCCATGCACTGGCCTGGCCTCTGGAATGGAAAAGGAACCTGTTCCGAAGACATGGCGTTTAGGATGGCCACTGTAATGCGTAGACACTGATTCGCTCTTCTTCAAAATATCAGTGTCGCTTCATCATATTTCCCGCAGTGCAGTGATGTCAACATTATATGTGGAAAGGATATCGGTTTTTGTGTAGCTGAAGTTTCATCCAGTGCGCACAAATTCTATGACAAAATTCACATATGACTGTTTTCATTACGTGGTTTGCTTTTATGGAGTCTATTATATTTCTGTCTGGCTTTTTTTTGGTCCCGAGCCAATCATATACACGATTTTGATGTATCAACTATGCATTTTCATTTACCCACCAACTGAACTGTATTAATTCATTTCCCGTTGGTCACGATAAGAACCTGTTGTCCAGGACTTTATTGGTAAAGCTGAGATATTTTATAGGAGAAGACATTTCTCAAGTTTCGTTGCCTTGGGTTAAGAAGACTATACCATATTGATATTTTATGGAGACGGAAAAGTCTTGAACACATGCGACGGGAGTTGCGCGAACAAAATTCCGCGCATAAGGGCTGGTTTTTGTGCCGTGTATGTGATGCAGTGCATTGGTGTGTACCCACGTGGTTCCAAACACATGGCTGCGAGTTGCTGTGAGCAGGTGGCACCATCTGTCATAACAGCAAACATTGCACAGCTATTTATGGCTTCCCAGAGAGGCAGAGCTTCCTTAAAGATGCGTTTCGGATTAATGGTTATGGATATTAGTGGAATCATTGAGCAAATGATGCTTTTAAATTCCTCTATAAGAAGCTTAGTGGAAGCAAACACGCGCAACATTCTCCGCAATAGATCCATGTCTGCTCTCCTAGGAAGTGAGGAGGAAATAATGCATTCAAGACCAATCTTTCGTATGCATCTGCGTCCTGCTGCTGCTTTCTTAACCGTCAATTTTATTCTTTCCGGGTTGTCAGTATCTCGGCAGATGCCGGATTTTACTTAATACTAGCATTAAGTGCCAAGCATTTAGACTCGGACGATCCTACCTACTTAAAAAATATAGGGTTTAGTGGTGGGCTCCCCCTGCTCTATCATTTTGAGCTTTTTATAAGCGCAAGAGGTTCGATGGTCTAATTGACAAATTTGATGGTGTATTCGTCATTCGCGATGGTGAACAGCTAAAGGATTAGAAGAGGCATTTCCACACGATAGCTAAAATGATTGGTTATTGCAATGCGGAGAAATGAGCTATATTTCCCCACAATAATGAAATCATATTGAGAGCCAGAAAAATTACTGAATATGACGGACAGTCGCTCTACAGGATTCCAAAAGGAAGTTCGACACAACAAGTATTTCTTTCGAATAAAAATACCTAACTTTGGTAGTGATTTTCTTTTGCGTAGCTCATAATGCTATGGTAATCTACGAAACGTTATTAGTTTAGCAGGAAAATGAATTAACAAATTTTCCTTTAAAACAATATCGAAAGACTGCTACCAAAATGGTTATGCTAGAATATAAGAATGTACCAGCAAAAGGATAATATATTAATGAGATAAGAAAGGCGCGGATCGATTTATTTACCCAGCTGAAATACATAGTGCGGAGATAAGACGCTGGACTGGTTATCACGTTATTCTGGAGATCATATCACTCATATCTTACCTACTCCTCGCGACAGTACTATAGCCAATAGCACAAATCGAAAGAAGTATCCCCAAACAGAATAAGTAGAAACAACAAAATATGGAAAAAGCAGTTAAGAATGGCTTCGCCGATATTCCTACCACTGAAAAATTACCATTGTTCCCATGTCGGGAACTTTCGCCTGACTAGAACACCTAGGGAAAATTAGAAACCTTAATATACTCCAAAAGACGAGAGTTCGCAACACTAGATGGACTAAAGGGTGCGGAAATCGGTCAAAATGATATCGGCCGTTTGCATTCATTTACGTATATACCAAGCCCTAATTACATAAGCACGGGTTTTAATTGTGAAAATTTCTGGAGATGTAACATAGGGTGTACTACAGTTTTGTCTCAATGACCAGTTGTCATTTTGCTTTTGTTCTCATAATATTTGTGTTTGGACCAATGGTACATTTTATATTTACATGGCCTATTGCTACACAAAATGCTTAATATAATAGAATAAATCTAAACTCCATGGCAATTTCTATCTCATAATTTGAGTAATTAACAATTCGATTTGATTGTACAGCGTGACTCTTTCAAGCTGCTTACAAACTCCCTAGATTTTGGGAAATGATACAATGCGTCATTCGCAATGAAAACTAAACCGTCTGCAGTTTTCTAGTACAAGTAATTCCTCTAACTAAATGTTTATCACAAAAAATTACACATTATTTCCCGAAATTTTCCGCAATGGTCTGTGGAACGAGCAACTGAGCAACATTTATTCGAGCAGTTTTTAATTGCTCTTTATTTCCTGAATCTTTTTCATGACTAATAACTCATACTGGAAAAAATCTAATCGTCTAAATGGTCGATCAGCGTATCAACCTCTGGTTTCGATATCGATTGAATCATCAAGGTTGCCAATAATTAGTTCTATTAGGCATGAGCGTAACACAATAACTAACCTGCGCTAATCGCCAAACAGTTTAGCACCAATTATTATTTTCTTTGTAGGCTTATAGTAGGCTGTCGTGCCTAATGGCTGGCTTTTTTTTAGGCCCGGGCAGCATTGAGACAAAACAGCGTGCGGGACTTTTTAATGAGAAACCAAACAGTGGCCCATCCATATGTTCACACACTAGACACCAGCAATGTTAGGTGTTGCTATTGTAAAGTTTACGAACTTCAGCCATGAGACTAATTGACTTGCTCCGCAGGTTTGACTGTTCAAATTTTCGTACATTACCAGCTTCGCTCGTGGCCTTGGTAAAGGTTAACACATTAATTCAATATTGTCGCTAGTGAATTTTTGGTCGGCAAACGCTACGCTAGAGAATTGAAAGATAGTGACTGTGACTACACATGAAACTGCTTTCAGGGTTGCAAAGATACTGAAAGCAGTTTCGACTCGAATACGGTTCAGTAGACCCAAGAGGAAGCAGAATGGAGAAATGAATGAACGAAATATTATCGTATACACTAGAATCATTAATGTAAAACTAGCCATAAAGATAAGAACAGCAAATTATACAGTTGGCCTTGAATCGGTAGAATGTTTCAATCCCAAATTATGACTAACCATTCGAAAAGACAAAAATTTATTGTGTTCTTAGAATTCTGCTTGTACTGAAGGTTCCCATCCTTTGGTTACTTTTGTGAGTAAGTTGTTCATTATCAGCTTATGTACCACCACAAGTCTACGAGTTATTTTGTTTCGATATCTTTGGCATTACTATCCGTTGTGGTACTGCTACTCATTCATTTTTTTCGGAAAAACGAAGATGAAGGCAGAGACACACGTTACTACTGCCCATTACCACTTTGCACTATATTGCTAATTGGTTATGCTAGTAATCTGAAAGTTCGACAACCATCGAACGCGTTGATTTCAACACTATCTGCTATGAACCCTGCTCTGTGAAAATGATAACTTTCTCCATGGGATCCATGAAGTTTTCTTGCCATTGTATCAAATACTAAAACTGCAGGCAAGGATTCATTAGTACGAATTAAGAAAAATCAGTAATTGTATGGTGGGGAGATGAGAGTGAGAGTTATTTATTGGAAAATATAATAATTCATTTTTTCTCAAATACATCAACTCATCATCATCATCAGCAACGGCGCAACAACCGGTATCCGGTCTAGGCCTGCCTTAATAACGAACTCCAGACATCCCGGTTTTGCGCCGAGGTCCACCAATTCGATATCCCTAAAAGCTGTCTGGCGTCCTGACCTACGCCATCGCTCCATCTTAAGCAGGGTCTGCCTCGTCTTCTTTTTCTACCATAGATATTGCCCTTATAGACTTTCCGGGTGGGATCATTCTCATCCATACGGATTAAGTGATCCGCCCACCGTAACCTATTGAGCCGGATTTTATCCACAACCGGACGGTCATGGTATCGCTCATAGATTTCGTCATTGTGTAGGCTATGGAATCATCCATTCTCATGTAGGGGACCAAAAATTCTTCGGACGATTCTTCTCTCGAACGCGGCCAAAAGTTCGCAATTTTTCTTGCTAAGAACCCAAGTTTCCGAGGAATACATGAGGACTGGCAAGATCATAGTCTTGTACAGTAAGAGCTTTGACCCTATGGTGAGACGTTTCGAGCGGAACAGTCTTTGTAAGCTGAAATAGACTCTGCTGGCTGACAACAACCGTGCGCGGATTTCATCTTCGTAGCTGTTATCGGTTGTGATTTTCGACCCTAGATAGGAGAAATTATCAACGGTCTCAAAGTTGTATTCTCCTATCCTTATTCTTCTTCGTGTTTGACTAGTGCGGTTTGATGTTGTTAGTTGATTCGTCTTCGGTGCTGACGTTACCAGCATATATTTTGTCTTGTCTTCATTGATGTGCAGCCCAAGATCTCGCCCCAATGGCCGCCTGCTCGATCTGGATGAAGGCAGTTTGTACGTCTCGGGTGGTTCTTCCCATGATGTCGATATCGTCAGCATAGGCCAGTAGTTGGGTGGAATTGAAGAGGATCGTACCTCTTGCATTTACCTCGGCATCACGGATCACTTTCTCGAGGGCCAGGTTAAAGAGGACGCATGATAGAGCATCCCCTTGTCGTAGACCGTTGTTGATGTCGAAAGGTCTTGAGAGTGATCCTGCTGCTTTTATCTGGCCTCGCATCGTAGAATCTGGCTGACTACGGAATCGTGGAGGATCGATGAATGGAAAAGGTTGAAGGATCTATTGACGGCTATGAGTAATGGCTGTTGTAACGCACTCGAGCTCCGAACTCCGCCGTGACAAAAGGGAAAACCTAGTAGCGATTATCAGAGCGACATATGATGGCGATGTCACGTGCTCCACCGAGATAAAATGTCGGAGTATTTTGTGGTCTAAAGCGGAGTCCGCCAGGTTTGCATCTTGTCACCGATATTATTTCTTCTTGTTATCGGTGATGTTCTTCATATTTCCTTATCCGGAGGATGTGGGAGAATTTATTGGACTATGACATATTTCCTCAAACACCTCGACTATGCTGATTACATCCGTTTGCTCTCTCACTGGATCACGGACCTTGGCCAAATGGCTCTGGATTTGAAAAGAGAGGCAAATAGAGCTGGACTGAAAACCAAGGTTCATAGTCTGACGGGTCATCGCACTCTATCTGCTTGAATGGGCAGAGTATCGAAGGCGCCGTTCTATTTGTATATCTGATAAATATGGTTTCTGCCGACGGTGGCACCGAACTGGATGTTGCCCGATGCATTCACAGCGCTAGATCTGCTTTCGCTGTATTGTATAAAATCGGGATATGCAGTTATCTCAACACCAAAACCTAGTTGAGACGGTTCTATACTAGTGTTTTTTATTTGTTGCTATATGGGTGTAGTTGAACAGTTCGCAGTTGGCCAAAACGTATGTGTGTTGATGCCTCCTGTCGTGTCGATTGTCACACAGGCAGTTTAGGCAGTGTGCGAGAATTTTATGCGCATCTTCATCGCGAGTAGCACTTTTTGTGAATGCTGAATCAAAAAACTTCTGAAATTTGCGTTTCAACGCCTTTCATGACTAGAGTTGAACAGATTATGCGATCCGACTTGCCGTAATGTAGATGCTTTCGGTCCAACAGGCAGAATAGACTTGCGCTGTTCCGGCTTAACTGACAGGTCTGCTGGAAAGTGAAAGTGAGTTCAATTCTAGTCGTGAAAGGCGTTGAAACGTCAAAAGACGTCGGATTGAACTTTTTTTTATCCTAAACGATAAGACTCCCAGGACAGAGGGGAGATAGTGCCTGATGGGTTGCCTCTGTCAATCAATTCTATAGAAAAGGTGTGGGAGGCCTCGAAATTAATACTGAGAATCGAATATTGAATGCTACCCATTACCATTTTTCTGTTTAAATTATGCCTTTACTTGGCTGATAATAAAGTGCTTGTATAGGTACCATTCACTACTGTGTGGGAAAGGAACATAGTATTTCCCTGCGCAATAAATTACATTAGATCTGCCAACTGTGGTGCCAGACATGGAGAAAATCTGTTGGAAAATTCAGAGAAGATTTTTGAATGTTAAAATAAATGGAGCTTTGAAACTTGTTCCTAAATCTGTAGGCATATTTGGTTCTTGCTCTCCCTCGGAATCAAATAAGAAAATGAAATGTGACCCTATGTGCTTACATAATACCAGAACAAAACTAGTGGAGCAGGTGAAGAAGAAAGATTATATCAGAATGCTGATATGATTTTCATAGGTCACACTTCAATACAGGCGCCGCAAATCTGTAAGCAGTTGTGAGAAATCAATCGATTGACGGAACAGAAAGAATAAAATTCCGGATGGCAAAATAATGTCAGACGTGAAGATTAAGCATGATGTTTAACTGCGTGGCAGTTATGCATCCTCTGTTATTTTAGAAGTACGCCAGATGAAAATTTTGATCAATAGTGTCTTTTATGACTAAAGACCTTGCGGTCGGTTTATGGAACCTTTTTCATTATGGTCTTATCGACCATATTGTTGTAATAAAAATCGGATAGAAGTGTTTATTGTTCTATTGCTATCATCATATTTGAAAGATGTGGGGATTTTTACGAGTGACATATCTGCACTATAGATAAATGATCTTAGATTAACGCCACGGATGCGTCTCTTATAATTCGATGAGGGATTAAAACAGGAATTTTACTGACTGGTAGGGAAAACGCTGCCCCAAAGCCTGATACTTCATGTTTACAGTTTAGTTCACGATTGTCCATAAAATCCTTATAGGAGGTTGTTAATAACGCAGTGAAATGAGTCCCTTTGGCTATTTCGCTCATGAAACCTTTATATTCAAATTGCAGCAAAGGTGAGACAGTAAAAATACAATGAAAGTGTAAACTTTTAACAATGGTCATGTTCCTCAGGTAAATAAAGAAAGAAAAAACAGCCGACTTTTTGGGCCAAGTAAATTCTATGAATATCTTAGACGAACAAAGCTGAAAGCTTAGGTTAATGTGCAAATTTCAAAGGGGAGTTGACAGACCTAGGGAATGAGCCAGATTCCTCTATATCAACACGGATAATAAAAAATTTCAAAATTGCAGAGGAGATAGGATGTTCTAATATAAACAGTTGCTCGTCTCTTCATAATACTTCAAGGGCTATAGAGCGGATACAACTGCTTAACGCATTTTCCATCCTGTATAATATCAGAGTGAAATTATGCGATGTTTCCAACGATTAATTAATTGAAGTAATAAAAACTTTTGTTTCTTTTTCGTTGGTGTGGATATTTATTCTTGCAAACACCGATATTTCGGAAACCACTTGTTCCCTCCATCAGTGCTAACAAGTTTGTATAATAACTTAGAGGTAATTGATCTCGTCTGAACGTCTGAAGCGCTGTGAATCCCTTTACATATGGTAAACGCCATATTCTCATATATGCAAAAGGAGGTGCACATTTTTCCCCCACAGAATGTGGGCCATGTGGAAAGTGAAAGAGCTTGACTAGTACTTTTCGAAACTGATCTTATTTCTGATATTGGGTCAAACATAACGGAGGCAGCGCTCAAAATGTGCGCCTCGAAAAGTGTAAAAGGTCTTGTTCCAAGAACCTATCCAACCGAAAAATCTGGAAAATTCACAATGGTCCACTTATATAAAACCTAGGCCTCAAAATACATTCCGACACGTGCCCAATACAGTTAATAATAGCATATTACCGTATTTAGAAGTTAGAGGTTAAGTTGAAATGCAATTATTATTAACAAAGTTGTAGAAAGTCAACATTTTGTATTTCACGTTAATTTATCTCAATCTAAGACGTGTAAGGCGCCATCATCATATAAAGTGAACTAATTTTTTACATAAGATGGATCCGGTACTACAATTTGTATCTCTAAATGGGGAGGGGGTGGAAACGTTATTTTCCCCCAGATTTTCAGTTATTTGAAGGTGGTTTGTACTGGTATAGGTTTTATCCCAAAAATAAGAACAACACGCATATCACTAAAATTTTACCGCCTAACCTCATATGTGGATATTTCAGAAATAAGTATATATTTTTTTTATTGCAGGTAATTATAAATGGTGCTGACTTTTAGTGAGTATTTGATTTGGAAATTGTTACTGCCATATTGAAAACTGTTAATTTTTAAAAGTTTTTCAAGGAAAATGAAATTTACCTGATTTTATATATACAATCCCTTCTGACAACATCTCGAATTCAGAAAAGTATTCCAGGAGGGAAGAACAAATATTTCTATCTAGAACCTGGAATCATGACGGATATAAGCAGAAAATGAAATGAATGAAAAAACTGCTAAGGTAATAGGAAACGAGGAAATACGTATTTGCAATAATGAAGAATGTTTGCACTGAAGGGGGATATATACCTAGGAGCCGGAAAAAAGAATATTTTTTTTGATTTTTTCAAAAAAACTATTTGAAATTTGGGATTGGAGTTCTAATTATCTAAAAGTATATACCTCCAAAAATATGTTTAATTTTTTTTATTTAAAAGTATGCTCAAGGATATAGTATAATACTTGATGTATAGAATAACCACAAAAAACCCTGGTTTTCGAGAAATTTTGGGTACCGATTAGAAAAACGTGGGTTTGAGAAAAAAAATTTGGAAATAAATGAAATCCTTGAGAAACATGTTGCATTTCGTCGTCTGGCTTATTTATCGAAATATTACCTTATCGTTTTCATCAGATATTCTGGAGAAATTAAACTTCTAGAAAATATAAAAATAATAGATTTCGATTGACCAACTACGTGTATATCTCCCCTTGAACGGTCTGGATATCATTCATCAAAATCCGAGCAAGATGGATTTTCCATTGATGGCGGCAGAAACATCGAATATTGGACATTGAATAATTCGCCAGAGCATCTACGAATACAGAGTCATCGTGGGTGGTGCGCTTGCTACAAATCCGTATTTCGGGGACCAACTGTCCCCTTTTTCATTGTTTTATTTTCTGAAAAGATAAATCGCTTCACTTCTTCTGATAAAACACTGAAGAAGGGGACAGTTGGTCCCCGATATATGTTTTTTGTATGCATTACAAAGTACTGCAAATCTTTCACTCAGTGTTGAGGTTTCTGAGTTTCAAATCACGCTTTCTTCGTTTCGAAGTCTTATTTATTTAAATATTCAAGGGGAATCATCATCATCATCAACGATCATCAACGGCGCAACAACCGGTATCCGGTCTAGGCCTGCCTTAATAAGGAACTCCAGACATCCTGGTTTTGCGCCGAGGTCCACCAATTCGATATCCCTAAAAGCTGTCTGGCGTCCTGACCTACGCCATCGCTCCATCTTAGGCAGGGTCTGCCTCATCTTCTTTTTCTACCATAGATATTACCCTTATAGACTTTCCGGGTGGGATCATCCTCATCCATATGGATTAAGTGACCCGCCCATCGTAACCTATCATGTCATGGTATCGCTCATAGATTTCGTCATTGTTTAGGCTACGGAATCGTCCATCCTCATGTAGGCGGCCAAAAATTCTTCGGAGGATTCTTCTCTCAAACGCGGCCAAGAGTTCGCAATTTTTCTTGCTAAGAATCCAAGTTTCCGAAGAATACATGAGGACTGGCAAGATCATAGTCTTGTACAGTAAGAGCTTTGACCCTATGGTGAGAGGTTTCGAGCGGAACAGTCATTGTAAGCTGAAATAGGCTCTGTTGGCTGACAACAACCGTGCGCGGATTTCATCATCGTAGCTGTTATCGATTGTGATTTTCGACCCTAGATAGGAGAAATTGTCAACGGTCTCAAAGTTGTATTCTCCTATCTTTATTCTTCTTCGTGTTTAACCAGTGCGGTTTGATGTTGTTGGTTGATTCGTCTTTGGTGACAATAAGGGCAATAAACGGATATAATCTAATTAAATATTGTCGTTAGAAGAAGGACAAAGAAGAAAGCTTAATCCACGCTTGAAATTAGAGAACGAGCGAGAGTTTAGTGGACGAGGCTTTAATGCCCTCTACGGATATCAGCAGACGCGAAGCAGGCCATCAGGTGAGTAGAAAGTCTATAGAAGGTACACCTATCGAGGAAGTTTCTGTATAATTTTAACTAGGAGATTTTAAAAGAGTAGAATTGGGTAGGATAATCCACACGGGGATAGTTTCTTTTTAAATAAGAGGTATTGTAGTACAAATCACAGATGACGGAGCAATATATAAGGGAATTAAAAAATGTTAGAGAGGATTGGCGCGAATTAAAGTTAGAGAATATTCCGAATAGGAAGCGCAGCATTGTGCAATTGCAGACATACAGGCAGGGTTTGTCAGGGCGGGGTTTATCATCGAAAGGTATCGAATGAAGCTACGGTATGATGGATGATGATGAATTGCTAGAAGAGCTAACAAACACTGGAACACGGATCTAGGGTTACGCTGATATTATTTTAATCTGGAGGAGCAAATATGAGTACACCCTATGTGACAGAATCCAACCCGGACTGCGAGTCACTAGTAACTGGTGCAGGAAGGCGTGGCTGCGGATCAATTCAACCAAGGCCAGTATAGTACCATTCACTAGGAAACACAAGCTCAATCATCTGAGAGCTAGTAGATTATATGGCATGGAGGTGTAACGAGTAATAGAGGTCAACTAGACCAAAAATTGTTCTGGAAAACACCTTTGAAAACATATGTCGGAAAGCCACAAGGACTCTGATGACTTGCAGGTCCATAGCATGGAAGAAAAGATGGGGATAGTAATAGTAAGGCCAATGATTACTTATAAGGCGGTAATCGTGGCAGACAGAACGGAACTGAGCACAACAGCCAGGGAGTTACAGAAACTTCAAAGACTGGCTTACGTGTGTACCAGTGGGCCAATAGGAACAGGTCCAACGGCATCCCTAGGAGGCCTTCTGGGGTTAACTCCTCGCCCTCTGCACATAGAGATGTAGGCAAGAAGAACGATCCTCAGAATATCCAGGAGTACCAGTGAGGCGGGGAGCTGCCTACATCAAAGGAAAATTGATATTATTTCCAGGCGGCATCCCGGATTGTTGATACAAGGGATAACATGGTAACAAGGTTTCACTTCGGTAAGAAGTTTAAAACGCGTTGGAGCAACATGTCAAACTGGGAGAGCGTGGTATTGACATACGGCTTAAACCAGCAGCTGGTTACTTGATACCCTCGGGCTTACAGCATAGGAAGTAGGAGCCGGGATCATTGATCTAAGAAAAACGCGCTTTGAACCAATACATACCAACATATTTCAGGCAGAAATATACGCTATGGATCTCCTTCAACCTGGAAAGGAACTATACGGCGCAGAACATTCTAACATGCTGTTCTAATCGAAAACCAAGCCGCTATTAAAGCACTACTAGGCAAATTTTGAACTGGTATAGCAATGCCTTAACAAACTGAATACGTTCGGCTTGTTCAATAAGGTTTGGATACTCTGTGTTCCAGGCCACATTGGGTTAGAAAGCATTAAGACAGCGAACCAGCTGGCAGGAAACACAATAATTCTTTTTTGACGCGGTGTGGCTTCCCTTGACAATATTATTATTACTTCTATTATATATCCAGGAAGGCAGCGACAATGTACTGTTTGTACTGTAGTGACCGGGAATTAAGAAAGCATTGTCTTCTCTGTTTCTTGGACACCATCTTACGAGTCTCGCAGATTGGCTAGTGCTTTCAATGTTTTGATATTTGTCCGACTAATACCGCCCCTTGGCGGTCGTGATGGCAGACTTGTACTTCTTCGCTGGCTGGTTTCGCAGTTCGTGACTGTTTACCTGTTTCCAGAGGTTGCTTGGCGTCCGAGCCCTTTCACATACTGGTCCGCTTGTGTTGTTGTTCGACCTCGTCTTCAAATCGATTGCGTTACTTCTGCTCGTTTGCTAGACGTTTGTTGTTATATTCTTGGACAATCGCCTGCTATTTAACGAGCTCCTATTCATCCTGTTCTTCGACAGTACTGGCCTTGTTATTCTTCGCAATCTTGCTCACAATATGTGTCGTCTTCTGGTACTGATTCTTGAGCAGGACTCCAGTGGACCTCCGCTTTCTTGCCGATTTCCAATGACCGACATTCGGATTCCACACTAGTCCGCCAGAAAGACCTTGAAATACCTGGAGAACGAAGAAGGTTTCATTAACATCTGTGTAACAAGTGGATCTAAGTCCCATTCCATTCGTCGAACCATTTTATTTGCAAGGATACTATCAGTAATAAACGTTTGCCCCTGGGTATAATTGCGTGCTTTTTTCTGATTGCCTTCTTTTCGCCCCAGATCACTATCTAGAGCACACTTTAAAAAAAAAATCCTATAAATATTTCCCATTGAACATGCAATTCCTCTCACTTTTTCTTCATTACTATGGTCCGTATCTGATAAAGCAAGAATGCAGGCATTTTCATCAATGTTTTCTTGTTTTATTTTTTGATGCTTTCAAATCTCCAAACAAATTAATACTGAAGTAAATCTATATGACAAGCCCTTTACAAATTCAAATCATAAAATGGATATTACTAGATTAAATGCAATCTAAATGTAATTTAAACGTGTGTGCATTTCATTGTCGGGCACTGTAAATGCAACTGAAGGTTAACAAATATCTAACTGAACATGGCCTCTAACCTTAGGAAAAGGTGACAAAGAAATAATGGTAAGAAGGAAGAGGGTGGGATTCACAGCAGAAGGGGGGTATATTATGTATATTTCACTCAAAGAGCACTTATTTCTTACTGGCCTTAGATGAAATGGGATCGAATAAAAAATAAAGTTCGAATGCCAACTTTGGAAAAGGATGAGGAAAGTTTAAGAAAGAACATACATATTTTAAAACAATATTCCATAATTGCAAAGTCAGTAAAGAGGAATAGAATAAAGCAGGAAGTAATTATTTCCGTTAGTATAGAATAATTCTCAAAGGTGACAATTGTTTTAAAGTAAACAATTCTCCACTTTGTACCGGAGAAAATTTCCATCTTAATAAAAATATGCACTTTATTTCAATAAACATTTAAAATTAAGTCTCTGAACAAGATGAGATCTTACAGAAGTAGAGAAATTGAGACATAGTTGAAATCAACTAAATAGTAGATTCCATAAACACTCCCCTTTTCTCTCCTATTACAGGATTTGTTTGCCCCACATTTCAAGCGCTCACCGACTCAACTCCAACGGCGAGAACTACACAATTTTTAATACATAAAGACCATAATACGAGTTTTTATGCTGCACATTTATCTTTGTCTCCATCGTTGTTTTCATCGCTGCGAAATGTTGACGACCACTGATGTTTTTACTAGCAAACAACGACTCTCCCCTAACCGAACACCAGCGTGCAAAGTTGAAAAGAGATGCCTGATTATGCTAGCGCGTCTTTTTGAATGTGTGCGGTTATGGGAGATTTGAAGGCTTGTGGGATGTGGACCCACACTGTCGCACTCAGCAGCGAGTGTTGGGAATCCGTTTTGAGAAATGGCTGATCTTGAGGCAACGATCTTTGATTGAACAGCTTTCGTGGGGGACACGCCGTGCGAATTCGCTCTAGTCGCACGAACACTGCTCCCCGTGCCGAGTGTGCGCATGCAGCACTTGCCACATGTGTGCGTGTGTGCAAGATGCAGGGTTGCCATGCGCTTGCGGGACACAAAGATCAGTGGCGCTGTGTGCAGCAGTCCGTTTGCAGTTTGAATTCGAATATTGGAATCGGTGACGGGAGTTGGCACTGCGTTGGGAAGCTGCGCCTGTGTGTGTACGGTGTGTCGGGCAGCAGAGGGTTCGGTAGGCTGGTGGCCGTCGCTGGCAGTCAGTCGCGTATGAACTCCGTTGGTTGCGTTGTGTGGTTGTGTCGTTGCTTCGTTGTCGGACTGGAAGTTTGTTGTTCCTCCGGGTTTTTGTGTCTTTTCCTGCACAAGGTTGCGTTTGATTTCCCCGAAAGCTTTATTCCAGCCCGTTGTCGGGTTACTGTCCCGGAACGCGCCTCGCTTCTTGTAGTTTGAGTGATTTATTTTCGATTCTAGAGAAGATCTTTGTCACGGGACGGCGGCCAGTCTCGCTGAAGATTCCCAGTAGCAGCGACAGAAGCAAACTCGGGATTTCGGGCAAAAAGCGAAAGAAACAATTGGGCTCACAGCGAAATCGATCGATCCCGGTTCCCGAGCAGCCATAGCGCATTGTCGGGCTTGTGAAGCGGATAGTTTTGTTGGACAGTTAGCGTTCGTTCTCGAGGCTTTGAATGCACCGAGTGGTTCGAGGTGGATACGGAGTACCGCATTGTGTACTGGGACTGATTCGATTCTGAGGAAGACGGAAACGGTGTCGTCCGTGCAGGACACTGACTGGTATTGTAGCAGCTGAGCCGTGAGGAAGGACCCTCGTACTGGACAACCCTTCGCTGGGTACCGCTGTTCGTTTTCCGTTATAACCGTGAGTCCGCACGGGCCTTATGAACCGGAAGCGTAGGCCCAGGTACCGCGCCAGTGCCCTATTCACTTGATCGAAGTGTCGGAAAGTGGCTCCATGTGCGTCTCGTCCTACGATAATTTCATGCAAAGGTTCCGCATTCGTTTTTTGTGTTCTTGTGCCGTGCAGCCGCGACCCCGCGATTTCTGATATTTGCGTACAGTTATTGGTAGCAAGTGCATGCGATTCGTGGAAAAACGTTCCCTGGCGAGGATTACAAAGTTTTCGAGTACCAGCAAGACGCCTTCGCTGATTCGGAGCCTCAGGCTGTGTGCAGAGTGGAT
Source organism: Hermetia illucens (assembly GCF_905115235.1). NCBI lineage: Eukaryota > Metazoa > Arthropoda > Insecta > Diptera > Stratiomyidae > Hermetia > Hermetia illucens. The sequence continues at coordinate 135,528,501 of NC_051849.1, read as the reverse complement.
AAAGTACAAACAAAGGATTTCGTTGGAGTACGGGGACAATAGCGTTTCGCTCATATATGAAAAGGGTTCTACAACAAATGGAATTAACACGGAAAAGGTAATAAATCAGCCTGTGGCCGAGGCCCGGGCGGTTATGCTCGTGTTTGGAGCGCGGAACAAAGACTTCTCGTGTGCTATTTCTTGCTCTGCGTGCAAACAGCTATTTCGGGGAACTTGGGACTTTTTGTTGTCTGAATGACATCATTCCCGCTGGAGAGGCTTACGACAAAAACATGTGAACTTCTCGTTATTCATGCAATGGCGTAGTCTTTTCGGAAAACCAGTCTGCAACTCTGTTGGCTTGATTAATTAGAATGGCATCGCTGACTAACAGCAATTGAGTCCACATGCCGAGTCCCGGGACGACGGTTGACGGTGGCAAGTCTGTAGTGGTTAGGCGCCTGCGAGGCGGTGAATCGCGGAATGCATTTGTTTTGGATTCCTGGCAGTGCTGCGAGTGGATGTGGTGAAGGTGATTTCACCCTCAAGGGGTTCCTTGGGAAGTCCAGTGGAGCTCATGGCAAACATGCGTAAGGCAGATGAATTACCTTCGACAGAAAGGGTCTGGCAACGCCACAGTGTGCTCTCTGACAGCTGTTATCTGGATACTGTAGAAGCGAGGAGGGTGGGTTGCCGTATTCGTTGGTTGGAAACGACATCAAAAATTCGATTCTAAGTGTGTGAGTGTTATTCAATTCACTGGGCGCCGTGTTCATGGCTTTGGGCTGAATCGCGTACTTTTTTGCTTCTTTATGATGCGTCTTTTTGTTTGATGTTTCTTTTTTTCCTACGACCATTCGTTCTACGCAAAAGGAAACTACTCTTCCGTTCATTGTCTTGTAATTCAATTCGTGGAAGCATTGAGCGGGCGGATTTAGATTTATCTTTTTTCGTTTGCTGGCCTTATCACCTATTGTGGGAAAAGCGATGAATATGCAGCTGCAGCTGCTGAATAAGGGGTAGAAAATAGGATGAATGTTTCATGGGTACGAACTTGGTTCCTTTACTTCATATTTTGTCTGTTTCAAGGATCTTCTCCCTTGATTTCGCACGGTGCAGAACAGCTGTTTGAATTTCTTGGAGGCACCTGCAAAATCTCAATGTTGAGATTTGTCCTTAGGGTTCATAGGGAACTATAGTAGGACCATGGAAATAAATGATAATTAGAAATCTCCATGGTGAATAATTTAACTGTTTCGGTGAATATTTACCCCGAGTATCTTAAAATGACGAAAGTCGGGTTTTGATTATACTCCTGAGAGGAATTAGGATAGCAAAATGTAGCTTCTGTCCTTGCAGCCTCGTCTTTTTTGTGTATATTATTATTGACAAACTGTTCATTTCCTCTATGATAATTCATTCAAACCTCAACTTAAGTTGTTAGAAAAAAAATGGTCGTCTTATGTTTAAGGCTTTGCTGAAAACAAAAGTGTTTGTTGAAAATAAAACTTTATTGACGCAATTTTCTCAAAAGCCGTTGTACTTATTGATATGAAATTTTGTAGAAAGGTTGGAACTGTGAAGCACCACACATGAATTACATTGCTGCACGTTAATCTTAAGGGGGGTCCCATACACTGAAAGAGGAGTGCATTTTTTTATCTAATGTAGCCATGTGGGATATTAAAAGTCGCGATTAGTACATTCCGAAGCAAATATCGATTTTCATACTGGCTGTTAAGGGGAGAACTGCGAGGGTTCTAAGCAACTATTCAACTGGAAACTTTGAAAAAAGCATGGTGGTCCCTACAGATGACATCTAGGCTCCGAAATGCGCCCCTTTAGGATAGCTGCTGAAATGAATTTAATAATAGTGTAAAAAATCAACAATTAATCATTAAAGGCAATGCCTGAAATGCCGAGCTTCCGGTTCCCGACATGTTTGGGTTTCGTTTTGAAATTTTTAAGGACTAAATTAAAAATGTCTTGATTCGTAGATATGTATTACGACAGTGTCAGTGCAGTGCAGCGAGATTTAGTTTCTTAACGGAAGGATCAAATGTGCCATCGAGATTAGCATTTCAGTTTTGAGGTGGCCGTGTGACATGGGCTGTTGTCAGCCTCCAATGGTTGGTAGTACATAACCTTGGTTGACAGTTTTCTAGAGATAAAACTTTTTTGCTTAAAAGTAGCGTCAAAGTAGTAAATCAACATTTATTTGCTCATTCGTTTTTTTTTTTCTAAAAAAAGAGTTAAGGAAGTTATGGTATACAGTTTTTTTGCATTGTTCCTTTACGCCACAATCATTAGGTTTCTCTTCACAATTTTTTTGCAGACTTTTTGTTTGTAAAAAACTTCAATTGAAAGTTGATATACGGTGAAACTGTAACAATGGTTTGGTCACAAGGGAGTTGTGCAAAGTTTCCATTAATCCATGGAGTGAACAAATGAATGAAAAGAAGTGAAAAACTTAGGCTTTTGAAAGGAACGCCCTCATTCGCTTTTTGAAAGGTCATACCCGCAGACACTTTAAGTTTATCTTTATTAACAATGGTATAATGTTATTTCAACGCAAGTCTGGATCTATTCTGAAGAAGGGCCACTAAATTTATCGAGAGCTTATCTTGATTCTGACGGAATTAGATAATACCTCTTTTTCTAAAAGTAACTACCATGGAGGGGGTTGCAATTCAACTCTTATGTGAGCTTATGGCAAAGTGACTCGCATTCGAATATCTATCTTCAAGTATACGACGGATAAGTTATGATTTAACCCCAGAAAAATTCACTGCTGTATTGCAATACCTATAAATTTATGGGATCTCTATCGAAGCCATCGATACCTGATACCGGTACAATCTATACGGTGTGTATGGCTGTCCGTTATCACTATCTAAATAACGATAATAATTCGGTATACGCTTAAGCAAAAAATAATCTATACCCTTCCATATGTAAAACCACAGGCTTGTACATGTAATATGATCATCACGGAGACAGTTGTCCCCTGAAGATATCCAATACTTCCTTCCCTTCAGCACTCTTACTGAATGACTTCAGCCCAAAAAGGATGTAATTGGTTCCCACACATCCACTGTGTATCATACATCCTGCCTTTCGGTTTGCTAAATCGGATAATTTTCCTGTTCCGTTATAACAGGCAATGCATTCAGTATTCCAAAGCCTGTTGAGTTCAATCGCTCGTTAAACACATTTGTCTAATCTAAACAAAACAATGAGATGATATGGTAACAATTGTAAAATGGATTGTAGGAGGTAATGAATTATATTTGTTTAAGATTTTCTCTTAGTCATTTAAGATATTATTTTGAAATGCTTTTATCTTTACGCGTGGATAGATCAAGTGCTTGAACTTTCACTTATTTGCAGATACTGTTAAATTCCTGATGAAATGCGTGCTATCAGAGATAACAACTTCTCAAGGCCTTCGGGGTAATCACGCTTATGGGTAGCTTCACTGGTTAAGCTAATACAATTTTATCTTTGACTTTTGGCGATAAGTTTTATCACTTAACGGAAATTGCTTATCGTGGCGAATAATATAGAGATTATGAAAAAATGTACATTATCTCCATTATGCACTGCCTCGTGCGGACTTCTTTCACTAAACCTAATTAGAATTCCCTATTACAATTTGAGAGTTTGTCACATACACCGTTTCCGAATTTTCAGCTCCCAATGTACCGAAAAACTTCTACCCTTCCCTCCACTGTTTTGTGCTACGTAGTTCTAGGAGGCACTTATGAAATTTGACTTTCAATACAGAAAATAAGTCCAATTCTGGAGAAATATTTTCATATGTTTTATTCAACAACATTCTTGTTATCAGGCAGGGGAAAAGTGACTAATATAACTGAAATATTTTTGAGTAAAAAAAAACATTACTGAAAGTTGTCCCATGTATGCACTTTCAGATGATACGATGACCATTTAAAAAAATTTCCTAGTTTTTAAAAAGATCATCAAAATTGTCTTTTTTATTCGTGTTATAACTCCTTAAATGTCAATGTGAAAAAAGACGATGAGAAAAGGCGAGTTGCCAGGCCTTTTCTCAGCTGATCATTGATGACTATTTATATTGGGATAAATACGGGCTATCATTATTTATTTGAAAGCAAAAATGAATGTGATTTCGGAGAAAAGTCTGTGTTGTACATTGTAATAAAGGAAAGAATGCGGTGTAGGTGAAACAAAAAATTTGCGTTGGTTATGGCGAACATACTCTGTAGAAAACTACTACCACGAGATGGCTTGCTCGCTATCATTCTGAAAATTTTGACAATTTCAGTGTCTCTCAAAAGGACAACATCTACGACTAAACAAGTCGGAATACCGGAAGCTCTCGCTTCGGATATAAAGGTTTTGTGCTCATCTTATGTAAGAAACTTCAACGCACATTTCCTATCCGTATATAGCTACAAATCCAACATAATCCTTCATATTTTTACAAACTACAAGACATACGTACATATTACAGCCATAGATATTATCCTCACCCTAAACAAACAAACTGCCTATTTCCGAATACTGTACATATATATGCACGTATATAAATTGATCGTACCCATATTTCCGATTTACTTCGTGCGCAAAACCATACATATGTACATACATAGTACCTATATTAAATGCGGCTGGTTTAATGTAGAAATATATCTATCTGAATTAGACACTGTCCACAAACTTCATTAGCACACATTAGTATGTACTATATACCTACATATACACATATCTGCTTAGAGTAATTGATATTTATATACAAATGACTAAACAATTAAAACAAATAATTCTTTGAGATCCCATTCATAAGAACTCATTTCGTTGTGGTATTGACGAATTGGTATGTGATGATGACGTTATAGAGTGCATGAAATTCGCATAAAATGGCAAAGTTTCACCCCCTATAACTTTGTTAATAATAGTTGGATTTTGTTCAAACTTAACCAAATTGTGTATTATGTTATCCCTTCTATCCATGCCAAATTTTGTACTGTAAAATGTGGAAATATACTACTAACTTTATTTTTGTAGATATCGGAACCGGATGTATTTTGAGGCCTAGATTTCGTAGAGATGCACCACTGGTTTTTTTCAAATTTTTCGGTTGGATAGATTCTGAGAACGACTCGTGTTACACTTTTTGTGGGTCATATTTTGCGCCCTCACTCCCCTATGTTTCACCCGATATCATATTTGGAACCAGTTTCGAAAAGTACTAATTGAGCCCCTTGCGTTTGATACCCCACATGGTCACATTCTGTGGAAAACAATTTTGTACTCTCCATTCACATGTATGGGGAGCCCCCCCTTAAACTTAATACAAAATGACGCCACTTGATGTATGTAAAGGGAACAGCAGATCACATACTCTCATCAATTTTCGTGACAATCGGTCCAGCCGTTTCCGAATACATGGGGTGTGACAGACAGGCAGACGGACAGACAGATATTGACTCGATTCTAATAAGGTTTTGTTTCACACAAAACCCTAACAAGCAAATCAACGGCTTTTAATTTCTTACTCATCCTAGCCTACAAATTAATAGCATTGTTTCTACGAAAAAATGGGACTTTCTTCTAACATGCATTTTCTTTATAAAAAATGAAGTTTTGTAATGTACAGGGCGTCAATTTGAATGCCAAGCATATGCTTTAGAAACCTAAGTTCCTTCAAAAATAGGAGTGCTTCTTTAGAGTCTTTTAAAGCAGCAGATGCAGCATATCCAGCAAATTGTTGAAAAATTTTAAATTATCTCTTAACTTTTTTATTATCAGAAATTGAAATTGTTGGTTTTTGTTCGGTTATATGGCTATTTATCCGACATATTGCCTACGTATATAAAAAGAATGAAAACAATGAGTTAATCAGTAGACGATGAAGTGTTGTTTGTTGATCTATAGTATGACCAATCGTCTGAGTCGATAAGGAGGATGGGCCAGTCATAAATCGACCATGAAGTTAATGTCCCATCAAAGAAATCAACGAATTAGACTTTCATTTGTCTGCTAAAAACATTGGTAGTTCTTAAGGTGGCAGAATGTAGAAACCCACGTAAATATTCTGTTCAAACTTTTTGAATTGATATCACAATATAAATCCGAAACTTCGAATCATTTTTTGTATGGTTTCTAAGGCGTTCCTCTGTGGAACCCTCATCTGCTTGATTTGCTTGGAAAGATTATGCGAAATTTTCTTCAACAGATTCCTTTCCTTTGCTGCTGCAAATAAAAGCCTGCATCAATAGCTTCAATTTCAAGGAAAAGAAGTCAGTCAGCTTGGATCAATAGCCGAACCATTCAAAGCAATTTTCAAATTTGCAACATTTCCCGAAAAGTTTGCCTCAATCACATCGCTATCACAAAAGTGTCAAGCAATAGTTTTTTTGCATACATACTTACATTCTGTATTAGGTATTTCAGTACCTATCATTTCGAGGAATTTTTGAGATTGAATTTTTATTGGAAAATGTTTCCGTTTTGCAGGTGATGTGGTAAGACTAACTTGTGAGGCATGTGCGTCGATATGCCTTCGGATTTTTCTACAAAAAATTGCTGTTATCTAAAATTTGAAGCAAAAATAGAGCTGGAATTTCGTATCCTGGCAAAACTTCAGGGACTTTGTGAAGCGAGTCTATTTGAGCTTTCAATTAGGAAACGAGCAACATTTTGACGCGGAGCAAAGTGCCTTTGTTAGTTAAAATTTCGATTATATTGAGATCGAATGGCAAATGGATAGTTTTGTAGTGATTTTGGCAAACCTAGTTGGTACTTTTACTTGCTGGTAAATTTCATTAGGTCTACCGGAGTGTGTTGAAATTTAGGCCATTGCACCTTCTATTCTGCTATTTCTCCTCAAAGTCGCTGCCCCTTTTGTGGATAATAGAAATCTGAAGAAAAAAGTTTTTTTTTATGAACAAAGATAACCTTTCTTCATTCGTCGACCCGAGGTATATGGTTTTGAGTAAAAGCAAACCAATTGATGATATGTAAGACTTCGTACAAATGCCAAACTTCCTAGTTTTTCTCTATCCACCGCTCGCCTTTGCTCTTTTTCATCATTTTCGGATATATCTATTAATTTTAGGTGGAGCTTCCCTGTTTGGTGGATCCTCGTCAATAAATGAATTAATTTGACCAATTTTTCTTTCAATATGTTTATGCACCATACGTATTACAACTACTTTTCTTTTGGGACAATTAGCTGAAGTTTTAAGACACCAGCGTCATAGTACGTTTCTGCAAGGAATATGTTATCCAGGGTTTAAACTTCCAGGAAGTTGCTTCGACCTCAAATTTCAAAGTAAAATTTTTTTTTGCAAATCTCGGAGAATCGAATTGTAATGCTAAAACAAATTGCTTGCCTAATATAGTAACTACTAAGTAATGTAATAACTGAAGTTAACCTGGGTATTGGAAGTAATCCTATTTTTTAATGAAATTTTCGGAATGGGAGAATGCAAGGTAACGGAGAGATGAACTGAGCCTGAATCTCAACTGAGCTAACTGGCCAGTTTTGCAGATTGTCACAATTCTGAATGAATGAAAAATAAGGATAAAGCAAGGAAGATGTTAACATCGATACTTGAAAGGCGAGGATAGCTAGTTTAGCGCCTCTGCACTGATTGTAAACGATTCATTTTGTTACAGGTTTTTATATCAGTATGAAGACTGGGCAGGAAAACTGGGTGCTAAAAGTTTACATGGATATAATTTTGAAATTTGACTCTTTTCGGATGTGATGTAGGACGATGCAGAATACGATTCCCTTGTTTTAGGTTTACCTTTCTGCAGATGATATCCTCCGGAGAGTTCACCTTTTTTCTTGAACATGTAGACTGCGGAAGTGAATTCAACTCCTTCCTTTCTCTATACTCCAGACCTTTGTAACCAATACTTTCACTCTGAACCTAATAATGATTCAATTCTTAGAAATTTTTGAATTTAAAAATATGCCATATGTGATCGCAGTTCATCACAAGTAGGGCAACTGCCTCTCCTGCGGACGATGACATCCTTACACACTTTCCAGTAAAAGGAGAGAAGTCGGCTGGCTACATGTGAATAATCTCGGAAAACATGTGGGTTATCGTCAGCTAGTTGACGGTGCGGTAAAATATCTATGTAAACATTCAAGTTGCAGAATACTGAAAAATAATATTTCATAGTTGATTTTCCGTCGTGGATCCATTTTCCAGAGTTGAGACGCAAGCTAAGATCAAGATATCTGTAGGTGAAAATAATTTTACATTACAATTACATAGGATCTCTGTCGATTGTCAATTCTAATCCCTCATTTTCATGTTGATGCAGAGTATTTCGAATTTTCCTTTTTACAAATTTAATAATTTGTGTAGTCCCGTTGTTTATGCCTACGTAATTGCGATTGTATACCATTAGTTTTGTTTACCATGTATATCTCCCTAAGCTATCCTTCCAGTCATTCTTTAATGTATTCATGGCCTTAGGAGAAACTCATATCATAAATTTATGTTCAAAATTCATTACGAATATTTCCGGTCTGCAGAAATAACATTATTTTCATCATATTTTCCGGGCGCATGTGCACATTCATATATATCTGATACATGGCATTCGTTCATACAATATTATCTGCAATATGTGCAAAAATGTATATCTGAGTACGCAATCTCAGCATTTCATACGTAACTTACTGTATGGAAAATATAGTGTGTGTGTGGGTAATTACTAAACCACCCACTTGAGACTTTCAAAACTGTCGAAAAAATGAGTAACCAGTAAACCACAAGGCGGTTTTTCGCCTGCTGGCAAATTGAGGGCCGAAAAGGCAGGCACCCAGCCAGCCAGCCAGCCTTTATGTAAGCCCGCGAGTATAAATGAAACGTATCTGAATGAAAATCCCAATGGCAGCGGTGGGGCAGTCATTGCCAGTACGGGAAAACTTGGAGCCATCTGTTTGCCGGAGATTTCGCAAAAATGAAACACGCAATATCGCATGAAATATGAGATGAATAAAGACAATTGGCGCTAAAGCTGATGAGTAAGGCATACTCGAAACTGTAGTCTGGCGTTTTTCAATTGAATGATTTAGTTGAATGTGAAGAGATTTGCATTAATGTGGTGCATTAGAATCTCCACCATGGTAACAACGAGTGTGGAAAATATTTCAAGTTGTTTGGAAAATCCTGTTACGTGGTGGCAATGCCGTTGCAGATGCATTTTTCCTTGGTACAACCAGGCTCATTTGAAACTGTCCAATGTTTCCTTTGCACAGTTTCTTGACATATAACCACCGCCGATTCGGGCAATGAAACTCATAGCGGCAAAATACTTCTTGGAGCTCATTTAAATCACGTCCATGCCCCATCTTGACAATATTCTTATTAACTATGACATGCTAATGAAAATTCATTGTTCCTGGGCAGAAACTGATACCCTGAAACGGTTGAAATATTGCTTTTGTGTCCATAAATCCATCTGGCCAACGGAATTTTCATTTTCCAATGCGCACTATCGCCTGGGTTGCAATGCATGGGACACGGGATAAGGTTGGAGCTCGGCCACTCTGCATTTGGTTTGTTGAATGCGTAGAGCCATGAAATGCCAATATTTTAAAGTTTAACCAGTTGGAAACGCGTTCGAGTCGATTTTGTAATGTATGTTTTCAAAGTAAAAGTTCAAAGACAATGTATGTAGTGGTTGCCTCACTGAATGGAGTTTTGTCTGGTTGCCTGTCGGGCCGCCTGCTTGCTGGTCTATATGAGGTACGCACGAGATTTAATGACGGCGATACAGACACTGCGCACTACACTCCAACTATTGTACCCATTCGACAAACAATTGCCAAGCGTTCATTATCTCCATCGTAATTTAAATTGAATTTCATACAATGTCATAATGCAGACTTTACCTTGACGAAAATTTTTTTAATGTTTTTAAATTGAACGTTTGGTTAAACAAGCCGCAATTGTGTGTAATATATTTTTCGCACAGAAATGTGGATTGTTTGGAAATGCCAGAGATTCGCTGAACAAAGGCTGGTCCAACCAAGACGGTTGAATTCGTGATAAGAAACACAAACCAGAGATGAAGGTGTGCAACTATTTGTACCTAAAACCTGGCGATCAACTCAACCTTTTCAAATTTGAATGAAAAAAGTACCCTGAAGAACCCCCAAAAATTATCCGAGGCAGATGATTTGCTTTTGCCATATTTCAGTCTTGCTTTTAGTTGAGCTAAATGTCAATTTCCTTTGACCCTGACCCAATATACGGAATGGGTTTTATGAAATAATGGCTAAGAACTGTGGTCCCATAAGTATTAGCTTTGGGATTTCATGTAGGAAAGCATAAATCTTTTTCAAGTCCACGAAAATGACTCCATTTGCAGATTTTCTGCGAAGACATGAACTTGACATGCTCAATAAAAACCTGGATTTCTTTTATTGAGCATGTCCAAGAAATTGTGATTTGCAGCAACAAAATGAATGTCTGCTCCATCTGTTGGCACTATGATTGGTCAAGGTTGATTTTTAGATTAGACATCTGCGTTTCATATATACTGTTTTAGTGGAATCATTTCAAATATGATATGCATTACACTGCATCTATATTCCTTTTGTTGTAGCAGAGAGTGCGTCATCCACACCTTGAGGGTCAATGACAATGATCTCCAAACTAGGGGCTTCGTTCCGTGCCCTCATTTGATGTTTGACTGACGACAATAAATACAATGCAACAGAACAAACATGTGGACTGTATAAAAAAAAACTATCCCCTGAAGGGTTGGTCGTGAGGGTGCGGTCTCTATTATTAACTAGGAAGTTTGCATCTCCCATGAAATTGCCTCTGGTTGACAATCACTTCTATAAACATTTTAATACGTTGACTGGTGGGGGTAAGCGTAACCCTTTTTGTGACGGCTACGTTTTAAGTTCATATGAATGTATTTTCAAATATTTATTACTTTAACTTTTTTTTTTAATGGAAAAACTAACGGATAGCTACTTTGTAATTTTGCAAGTCCTTACCGCGTGAGGGCAAAAACGCAAATGTCTACTGTGGAGCAAGGGTTCTTTATCCACAAAAAAGTGGGTAGAAATGCGCCGTAGCATAAACGGCGGTCGCATATCGACGTTTTAAAAATTTACTGCCTCATTTGAATTTAACGTTTCTCAATTCAAGGGATTTTTAAGAGAGTGAATCAGATGGAAATTTGACTGGAAGAGGTCAAGCAAGTATGATTAATGGGGGAGCACGTATACTAAATGCAATAATTTTTAATGGGTCACCAAAAAGGTATGTCGTGTCTCGCATTGCTGTGATAGAACACAACTCCTTCACAATTGACATGCTTCGGGCGTTTCTGAATGAGAGATGCTTTCAAACTGTCCAATTGCCGACAATATTCTTACAAATTGTCTGGTAGTAAAAAAACACAGATATCCTTTTAATCTCACCATACCAAGAGTGTAACCTTCATTTGATGAAGTTCTGCTTTTAAAGGATTGAGGCGGATGTTCGCGTCGGGATCAAGATTATTTGCGTTCTATATTGAATATATTGGGATATTGAACTTGTTTACTTATCCAAGCTTCCTTAGGTTAAAGTAAACACTTTTTTGACTAGCTTTTAGTGTTTCTGTAATATTTCGCAGTGAGTTTGACTTGATTTCTTGACCGAAATTCATCAAGTGACTGTAAACTTAACACACTTTTTCACTGGCTTGATTCACTTTTTTCCTTTTACGGAAATAAAGAAGTAAAGTATGGCCAAGTGCATTTTGGTCTTCCATAAACCATCAGCTGTCAAACAATATATGGCAAACATATATATGCGAAGGATCCGATTGGTGCCAAACTGTACTATTAGCAAAAAAGGCCATCATTTTTTACTTATTTCAGTAGCTACTTTCATAGGAATCTAGTTTGTTGAGATGGGCAACTAGAGGCTAATTTCTGTATTTTCTATGAGATTTGGTGTCCATTTTGAATTATGTATCTCGCCGCTCCCGATCGAATCTGCTGATTGTTGAACCTTTTAACAACCAATTTTTCCTTGATGTGATCTGCAGCTCCGCATCAATTTTTAAGGTTTTGTGTAAAACAAAGTGCGAGGGGTCGAAAGTGATCTTTTCTTTAATGGACCCATTCTCAGAAACTACCCAACCGTAAAATTTGGAAAAAAAATCAGGAAGCTGCCACGATATAGTGTCTAGGCTCCGAAATACCCTCCATACTGATATCTGTTCAAATAAAGTTAATAATATTTTACTATAATTCTTAGTAATTGAGTGTAAAACTCCCCTTAAGTTCATTGTAATATCACGCAATGCAACAATATAAAGCATGGTTCTACTAAGTTTGGTGGAAATGGCATTATTAATAACAAAGTTATAATAGGTCAAATTTGTCGCTTCTTTGGAAATTCAAGGCTTTGAATATCACCTGAATGTGGATATTCTCACATAATATGTGCATATACTACGTGCTATGTAGTAATGGGACATGCACATTCACGGAGCTCTGGCCAAGTGATTGTGTTGCCTCCGCTTTTCTCTTTCTCTATTTTGGGTCCTTGGTTGATGGCGGTCTTATTCTTAGTTGTTTATTCTTGCCGTGATTGTGGTTGTTTGTAGTCTTTGTTTTCGATAAGGATTTATTATTTTCTGTTTGGTCGATTAGTGGGTTACTGTGATTCGTTTGAAGTGTGTTTATGTTTTCATTTTTTGGTTGTCCGAATAGCTGAGTGTTTAGAGCACAAGGCTGTCGTATGGAAGGTCGCGGTTCAAATCTCACTGGTGGCAGTGGGGTTTGTATCGTGATTGAACGTCAGATACCAGTCGGCTCGGCTGTGAATGAGTACCTGAGTCAAATCAGGGTAATAATCTCGGGCAAACGCAATGCTGACCACATTGCCTACAGTGTACTGTAGTGTATCGTTACGGTCTTGAATGAAGTGCTCTAACACACTTCAAGGCCCTGATCCAAAATGGATTGTTGCGCCGACGATTATTATTATTATTTTTTAGTTGCGTTGGTGTTGTTTGACGTATTTTTGGGTTAACGGGACTGTTGATATCGTCTTCTCAGAAGCTTAATGAACTCGTAACCATGATGTTTTCTGTTACCACTTTTCGGCGGAGGTATGTAGGTAGGTAACTGTGGCCACTTCCTTTTGGCGGAAGTCGTGGTTTGATACGCATTGCATGGTTCATTGTGTGCACTACATTTTTCGGATTCCATTGAGAATTAAAGATTCGTAAGAGGGTGTTGATCCTGTCGAGTGTCGTATTTATTACATTTTTGCTCACAGTTGTGAACACATCGTACCAATTCCAAAACTTCGTAATGTCGTGTTGTTTTCTGAATTTTCTACGAAAATTTCGGCCAAAAAGAAGAAATTGTGTTGCTGCTCCGGATGTTGCTTGCTGGAATCTGCCTTCGAATCTAAAGCATGATTCTTTCCGTTTTTGTATAGCTTGTGACTTTTTCTTCCATTCCGTTTTTACCTTCCTTCAAGGACACGCTCGGGAATAGTGTTTTCATTTTATAACGCCAGCATTTAAGATTTCGTTCAGTTTTTCAATGATCTCTTTCCTAATTTTAATCGCCGTTCCCCTATTTGCAGATTCAGCATATTTATAATTTATTGATTGTAATAAGGGCTCGGCATTCACAACTCTGATTGTTATCGATTTGGATTCGCTGAATCCGCCTTTTACAGAGCAAATATCACTGTTTGTTCTAAAAAGGAGATATAATACCAGCGACTTAGAAATTTTTGTATCGATAACATAACGGTGAAGCCAGTAATGTTATTATGGTATTTTTCTATGTACACTTGTGATAACCGTATAAGTGCATTCTCTTCATGATGAGTTTCGCGCAAAGAAGCTACATGTCTGTCTGCTAGTTCGCTTGCTTGGCCATGTGAAAATTTCACATGGTGATTAATATGCAGTAGCGGAATAGATCGATTTTTTCCGATCATAGTGGTCGAACGGTTTAGGTTACTGCCCCATTAGAGGCCATGATCTTGTAACTCACCATTTCTTCTTCTGACTTGTGTTTTCGCTAAAAAATATATACGACTATATTTAAATATCTATGAATTATGCCGTTGGGTTTTTTTCTTTCCTAGCGAACTATCGAACTTGAAATAAATGATTCATTTCCTATCTGTTACTGTGGCTGCGTAGTGAAAAACCAGCAACGGAGAAGGTGCAGCGTTACCAATTTAATTTGAAATTTTATGCATAGTGTTTTCGATTGAACAGGTTATAGAAATCTAGCGCATGCGTAACAAACTTAGTGTATACATGAAAGTTGATCGACTCTAATCGGTAAATTAAGTGATTATCGAAATGATGACTAATTTGTTGGAAAATAGTTGGGCTTGAGATAGGGATATAAAGACATTTTTGAATGGTTGGCTTTCAACGGAAACTTATGATGTTTTTGCGTTCTCTGGATAATTTTCGAAACAAGACCATGCTTCCAATATTTAGGATTAGCAATCTCTTGCTCTCGTTAAGTTTATTTGAAATATCGATAAATTATCACAATCGAACAAGAGGTTGACTGTAAAATTACAACTACCAATTATTTTCATGGCAATTTGATAGAAAATCAATCGGCAAAACAAATAAACGCAAGACGGAGAGTAATAAACCAAAATATATTACCTTTATTCGATATCGCTTCCCGCAAGACCTATCTTATCGAAGTATCAAAAACTTTGCGTATAATGATAAATTACGGTCGGACACACAGTACTGGTACAATGTGCACAATACATCAGTGGGAAATTCGAAATATGGTAAAGAGAAAGACCATGACACAAAAAATAATAATTGCAAAGTAACAACGACAATAACGTCGACGACGCACTGGTGGAAACAGTAGTAGTTTGAGCAGTTGCTGTTTCTCCGCTTTAGTCATGACAGCGCTGTACATAGTCGAGTTGAGCCTAACTAGCTATAAGGTTACCTTTCAATGATGGACTTTGAAGCCTATGCACAGATAACGGGGTTTCGTTAACGCAAAAATCTCAACAAACATCCATTTGATGAAGCAAATGACATTATAGTGCTCGTAATGAATTACACAGGTGGCACATTGCAATAAGTTTGAAAACAACCGATCGCTAATTGGGTGGGAGTCACCGTCAATGAGAATATTTTTGCGTCGATTGTTCATCAATTATTCACAAAATCATCTTGGAATCATCAAACTCATAAAAATTCGTATAGTTTGCTTGGTTACGCTTTAAAAATTGAGTTCGATTGTTCTTACGAACAGTCAATTTAATTCCATCATTTGCTATCATTGAGTCCAACAATAATGGAGAATCCTTTAAGGGTTCCTTATTGAATGTTTTGGTTAATATTAGCATTTAATAAATGTCATATAATGTTACATCAAAAGTAAACATTATCTACATATGTGTTTGTATGTTCGACGAATTCATTGGAAATAAGCTATCACAGTGCCATTCCAAAATGCAATTCGCAAATATTAATTAAATCTGTAAAATAATGTTGATAGTGGTAGATCCTTAATTAGGCCATTGGTTGACTCCCTCATACCCGGTTCCTGGTAACATATATAATATATTTCTTGTATCGTATATCTTCAAAATATCTGCTTCTTTCCTTATACTTTATATGTATACATTGTACAGGGTGCGGCAGCATAACTTCCATTTTTCAAAACTCAATAAAAACTATTGTATTCATCGGAAAATATTTATTTATTTTTTATAATGTAGGTACATGCCTAAAGTTTTTATTTACATTGTTTTGAAGATCAAATCTGTTAGGTGACGTCCCCCATTCTCCATACATTGCGTAAACCGATTTCTGGCGTTTGTCATGACTCTTGTTAGCATAGCAGGTGTTATGTTGGCAATTTCTTCTTGGATGTTGGTCTTCAAATCGTGTAGGCTTCTTGGACGGTTCACATAAACACGGGATTTCAAAAAATCCCATAGAAAAAAATCACAAGGGGACAGATCGGGAGAGCGTGCCGGCCATTCCAAATCGCCTCTAATTGAGATAAGGCGCTCTGGAAAGTGTTCCCTCAAACCAGCCATGGATGCTCTTGAAGTGTGTGCTGTTGGTCCGAATTCACTGTCACTGTAACCTCATTTTCCTCAAAAAACCAGGGACCAATAATTCCAGCTGAGGAAATTGCACACCACACTGTGACTTTGGGTGAATGCAAAGGCTTTTGATGCAATTCTCGAGGGTTGGTGTCAGCCCAGTAGCGTATGTTTTGTTTGTTAACCGACCCACACAAATGAAAATGGGCTTCATCGCTAAAAAAAACAATAGCACCCTCGGGAACGACATCAAGAAGGAGCTCACACGCGTTCATCCGAGAATTAAAGTCACGTTCTGAAAGTTCCTGCACTATCGCCATCTTATAGGGATGAAAATGAAGATCATCACGAAGAATTCTTCTCACAGAACGATCGGATAGTCCAAGGGCAGATGCGTGTTTGCGCGCAGAACGCCGTGGCGATCGCAACATTGACGCTCTCACTGCTTCAATGTTCTCAGGTGATCTAACGGGCCGAGGGACTCCAGTTCTTCCTTTTGTCGCACTTGCAGTTTGTCTGAATGTAGTGACCCATGTAACAATTGATTTGCGGTCTGGGACGGGAGCCAATGGGACTAAATTAAAGCGATTCCGAAATGCACGCTGTGTTGCAATAACCGAACATCCGCTTGAAAAGTAAACCTCAACGGCAAAGGCACGCTCCTCACTATTCCAACGCATGATGGCGACTGAACCGTGTCGGGACAAAACTTTACAGTATCCCCTCTTGAACGAGACCACTAGCGCTCCGTTATGACATCAACTAACTGAGTGGCGGAATATTGGGAGCTGGACGCTTCGGGACGACGTTTCTCCACTTGCCAACATATTCAAAATATTGTTTGATATTTCTCTAAACTACAATTCCGCCGTTCATATGAGTTCACTTTATATGATGACAACGTCATACAAGAATGAGAAAGCAATAAATTCACGTGAAATATAAAGCTTTGACCTTCTATAATCTTGTTAATAATAGTTGGATTGTTTTTCACAGTTATGTCCAATATTATCACTTAAACTGATACTAAATCTAGTACTTCTAAAATGAACTTAAGGGGGTTTCTGTGTAAATTTCTAAAATATGATAATATGCTATTATTGACTTTATTTGAGCAAATATCGTAATAGGATTGGGGATTTTGAAGTCTAGATTTTGCATAGATGCATCACTGATTTTCAGATTTTTTAGTTGGATAGGTTCTGAGGACGAAACATGTGTCAATTTTCGGGGTACGCACTTTGCGTTCTTATTCCACTGTGTTTCATCCAATAAGATCATTTTCGAAAAATGTTGATTCCCTTTCATTTGATACCCTACAGGACACATGGAAAAAAAATCTCCAACGGTTAACAGATCACATTTTCTCACCAAATATGACGGTAGCTGCTGCCGTTTCCGAGTAAATTCGTGTGATCGACCGACAGACTGGCAAACATATATAACATATCCCGTGTGAGGGCCGTTTTTTGGGGTTTTTTTTAGAGGGCGCTTCGATGATCTTAAAGAAAAACAGTAAACCGTATTTTATCGTACAGACTTATCTACACTCCGCAAACTAGGATTATTGAAAAATAATAAAAGTTAAATTTTTGGTTCCGTGTTAAACTCTTTTTTTGTGAATTTTGATGTTTTTTTAAGGCTTCTTTAATGAATAAAAAAAAAACTACTGAATGGATCGCAATTATCCTAGTTTGCGGACCGTAAAACATGTTCTGAATAAAACGTGAAAATTTCAAAGAGTTTCGTTTGATAAATTTTGGGCTATGGTGGCAGCCGATTTTCAATATGCAGTTTCGAGAAAAACGCATTTAAAAAGTAGAATGCAATTTTTAGCTATAAAACTTTAACTGACCATTAATCTGCTGTATGTAGTTCATAAACTTTAGGTTTCTTCAAAAAACACATATACAGCCTTGGCTTCAATTCCTGTCCTTTTAGCGAAGTCATTCGAACATAATTCGAGCTGATAAATACGCGCTTTATTACGGCGGACGACATAAATCTGATATGTGACTTATTACGCGTTTAACACTAATTTCCGAACGACCCCGAATATCAAAAAAACACTTTGCCCATATATTCTACATTATATCTAGATACAATTGATGCCAAAAAAAAAAAAATCGGATTTCGCAGATCCGACACACGGGATGACCCCCTTAAATCAATTTTCTATTTCTTAAGGTCTTGCTGCACACGAAACCTTAAAAAATACTATATAGTAGTATGATATAGGGGATCATAGATTAAGTGTTGGGAATGTTAAAAAAAATATTGTAAAATTTTAAACACATCTTTCTCAAAATGTGTTTGAAAGATACAACTTTTTTTCCTTTTTCTTCAGCCTTTGTCCTTTGCCTCCCGTTCACAAGCGGGGTCGGCTCATCGTGATGGGTTTCGCCATTTGGCTCTATCGAATGCCTAATCTGGGTGTAAACTTGAGGCTTTTAAATTCCCATCCAGCGTATCAAGTCACCGTTGTTTCGGCCTGCCTTTTGGTCATTTACCATCGACTTCGATGTTCAAACCAATCTTGGCAAGTGAATTCTCGTTAGCAAGAATTGCGTGACCATAACCTCGAAGACGCCTCTCTTGCAACTTTTCCACGATATAGCTACCTACTTCAAATGTTTTGAAGCAGATAGGAGTGGGGTTTCCACAAGTTTATCCCATCTTGTTCTACTTTGATTGAACTTAAAGTAGCAATTTTATATTCATTCATTTATCCATACATTCCGCTGTTTTCCTGATCATCTCCTTGTGTTGGAATCTTTATGGTATTCTCTAAACCAATAGCTTGTCATCTATGTGTTTTTGCTATGGTAGCAATTACAATTTTCTAATAAAGGACTCGCTGTAAGCCAGTAGTGTTGAAGAGTTTACTATTTTTGCAATCGTGGTATGGTCCCTTTCTAACCAGATATTTTGATTGGTAAGACATTTAAGAAAATAGACTGGTTTCATGGCTTACTATTTTAAAATCTTCGTTCCTCACCTAAATCACTTGCATATTTCATATCATATCATCTCCAAGGATACTGTACTATAACTATACAGTACACTATAACTAAAGATCCTTTTACTCGACGAGACTCATCTGACTTCATCGTCTTCCTCTAACTGCAGGAACTTGATTTCAAAATGTGATCTTTTTGCCTGGAAATTGTTGAAACTGTTGAGTGAAGATGGGGGCTGATATGGGCTACAATATCAGTTCTCTCTCTTGTTCTTCAATAGCTGCAATTTTTCTTTTTTCTCCCATTTTTGAGAGAAGCACACATTTTGAACTCATTTTGTAACTGGATTATGGCAAAGATGCAAAGACATGTGCCTAGAAACTCCGAACTTAAACAGTTCTTCGGAAAACAGGCGAGTGACTCTGCAGTATACATGCATATTTATGTCATTTATTGCACTTCGAATTAATGAGGGAATGAAATTGGTTTGGTTTTCTTCGATTTGGTTCTTTGTTTCCAAGGCAGAAAGTAAATAGTTCCGGTTGTAGACCATTTCGATTTGTCGAAGTCCGCATTAATAAGGATCGACGAAAACTCCTGATATTTCATAACTATACACAATGTTCATTTGTCTTATTCACTAAAGAATCATGGCCAGGCATACGACAACAGCAATTCAATTCTTTGTTTTGTTTCGTGTAGGTCACAAATACTTTTCAGAATTTCAGAATTAAAATATTCTACATTAAAACTCCACAAAACTTTCCTTCCTGAAGCACCTGAGTGCCACACAAAATTCATCCTTACATTGTTGAATGACACCTCATTTTTGGTGCCTGATCTTTCCGATATTACGACTTCGTCCAGCGTAGAAGGAATGTTTCATACGTTGCCACATCTCTGACTTGGTCTGGACATATCTAAGTGGTAGTTAGGCACTGGGTGGTCCAGGACTGCCAATTGTGGTTCGACATTTTCATGAATTACGATAGTAAGTATTTGTAAATCAAAAATTACTGACGGTTTCGTCCAGGGTAGAGGCAACTCATCAGACGCTGCTTCACCTCTGCCCTGGTAGCAGCGTGACCGAAAGTGTCAACAGGTGGAAAAACGCTCCCTTTTATCATCGCAAAAACCCGACAAGGTTGGGAATTATATTGGACTAAAACGCCAGTTGTTTTAGTCCATCATCAAGTGGGTGTGGATCCCCCATATCCTAAACAACTACCAAGTATTTGTAGTACTAAACTATTGCTAGTATATTACTGATATTCAATGCAATAAGTCATTAGTATTTTATTCTTGAAAGCCTGATCGGAAGGATCAGGGTAAGCTTGCCCCGACTTAATGATTAGTTTATCTCGTGTAGTTCCTTCTATCAAGTTAAAGGGGATAGTAAAGTAGCCTGATACAAAAATAAAAACTCTTCTCACTATAATAGTCGGTTGGTTGGCTAGTCTTTTTAGTACCACAGTGTACAACCCAAGTATCACTCTTTCAGACTGTAATTAAATTGTGACTTCATTGCGTTGCCGCACCATACAGCATTGTATTGGTATTACGTTTCGCTTCAAATATGTCAACATTTTGTATGGCGGCAGTACGATCGTAACTGACATTTATACACATTTAAACATGAAACAGGCCCAGGTAGGCGCAGGTAAGCAGGTAGCCAGGTCTGTGTCAAATCAGCCAAGCAGCTAGCGGCAAACGATATCGTCGCCGTTGCGTTGAGCTGCGCTACGCTGCCCCGCACCTGAACCAAGGTTAATTTTTATTTAAGCGATAAAAAGCAACTGTTCGGGCAACAGGTCTGTACAAATGTTATGAAACAAAGAAGTACACGGTGTAGCATTGAAAATGGCATTAAATTACTTATACGTCATATCCACATTTGATAATAATCGCAGAAACGGCAGTCATGTGTGCACTAATGTTATATTTTTTGTAACATTGCGGTAATGATGGAGGCATCCCTGAGTAAATTATAGTAGTTAATATTGTGTAGCGTTAATGATCCAGGATAATTGAAGGGCCTTGGAAGTGCGAATGGTAAAGCCACCTTCGTGCGTTGTGTGCCCTTTTCGATGATAAATGGAGAGGTTAAAGTATGTAGTGCAAAAAAGACTGAAACGACCACGTTCTCATTCAGCATTTTTGGCGTTATCGGTGAGTGGGCACTTCCTAGTGGTTTCTCATATCATCGCTAATATTTTCATTAAATATGAAAGCTGTGTGTTGGGAGCTTTAACGAGGAATTCATTTCCTCTTGGAAAAACCTTCTGATGACGATGATTGCTCTAAGCAAACAAGAATAATTTTGACGCAAATTTGCGGTCTCGGGCAGTTAAATAATTGAGGAAGCTTTTGAACTCAGATTTAGATAATTTGAGGGCTACCAGCATTTTATACCTGTCTAAAGGTATCGAAATTGACCTTGTTGAACGAGTAGCCATACGTTTTC
This sequence comes from Hermetia illucens, assembly GCF_905115235.1. Classification (NCBI taxonomy): domain Eukaryota; kingdom Metazoa; phylum Arthropoda; class Insecta; order Diptera; family Stratiomyidae; genus Hermetia; species Hermetia illucens. The sequence goes on along the minus strand of NC_051849.1, from coordinate 135,506,995 downwards.
GGCCTCACGTATTTCTCAGACTATTATGCAGCAACCTCATAGATGTCGTTGGCTGAAAATTGGAAAATGTTCCAGTATGAAAACTTTAATTATTCCTACTGGCACTGCATGCGGCAATTGCAAGCGCCTGAAGCCCTGATAAAATTGAATTATTCGAAAACCGGAATGTGATGTCACACTTTGCAAGTTATGCAATATCCAGCGACTGCGGGCCTAATGCTTTTAAGTTTAGTTTATCTTCCATCAGCGGCGTCTCCGGCTGTCGAATATTCCCCTCGTCACCCGCTACGTTCACCTTTAGCTGATATTCGGTTCACGTTTTAGCGCTGATTGCGGAAATGTTTTTGCCCGCAACACGGTATCTACTTTGGAGCCGAGCTCCACCAACACACGTTAATAACAGAAATGGATCTTTGGTTTATTGTTCCGCTGGCCATGAAAATTGTTACATTTTGCATTCTATTAAATTTTGTTTATATACACACATGCACACATAAATATTTACACAATGTCGCCGAACTTTATGCCAGAAACAATGACAGCCAGTTTTTATTTTGTACCTGCTGTAAAGGTTGCCTTTGTGATCTGCTGCTATGTGTAATGAAAACACTAATGACAAACACCGAGGAAAAAATAATAGGAAGTTTGTTTGGTCGCGCAAAACCCGCGTTCGTTCAGCTCGGCTAATATAAAATTAAATAAAATTCAAGTTGAAGTGGTTCAGCTTGATTTGCCGAACGTGTGGCAATTTTTCAAATACCAATCAGTTGGTGACATTCAAGTGAATTTCCTTCTGTCAACGTCCTGGGTAGAATTTGAGGTCGGGGGAACTGTGTTGGGAAAAATACGAAATTAAAATTTCAGTCAATGGCAGTAGACATTCGATTGTTTAACGAAAGGGAGTCTCGTATTGTTTACAATAGATTCCGTCGGCTTATTTCTGTTGATAATGACTACATTAAAAAAAAGTTAGTGATTTTATGGAGGAGAACTTTTCTGCATTGCTCCCAAATAATCAGCCAGTTTTTGATTGGTTGAAGCTCACCTGGTGCAATTCTTTCCTTTCAACTCTAAATGTCTCTCTCTCCAAATGGAAGAATCTTGGTCACTATAAGGCCCACTTTGAAACTGAAGAGCTGGAAACGAAACTCTAGATTGACTGATTCATAAGTTTATCTAACAAGCAAAAGCATCACAATCTTAGGATCAGATCAGGTCGAAACTCCACAGCATCATTCATCCTTACTCAAAGGAACTCTTGAACTATTCAGGGAAGTATTCAGTTAGGCAATATCGATACCAGAGAAAGAATCGAAGATGCTGTATACAAAATCATTAAAATGGACATAGCGGAGGAACTGATATAGAAAATAAAAAGTAAATAGTTGCAGCAGCAGGCAACAATAAAAAAAGCTTTAGTTGTCTGTTAACCGATTCGGTATATTATTTCGAGTGTTCCATGATATGAATACAAATAATAGAAGAGGCTGTTACTAAGAGGCCAACCGTAAGTAAAGTCATTTATTCAGTTATCGGAACAACCTGGAACTCTAAATAATTCTTGCTGAAAATATAACTAAATGCCAGTTATAGTCTCATCTGAAACAATGTCTATATTGGAACGAAAATTATTTGAGGAAAGCATGCACATGCGCATATTCTGTAGTGTTGCTAAGTAGAATCCCATTACATTTCCTCGTTTTGGTAGGGGATGGGATCCCCAGATGATAATCAATTCGAATTTGAACTGGCGCCCAAAAGGCAATTTATTTTTTTGTGGACATCCGAAAAGTTTTGCACAACATGAAAATGGGGATTGTTTAAATGTATTCGCAAAAAAAAGACAAAAGCCAAAAATAATTTAAATTAACAATAATCCCATTTTATATATATTTTTTTTATAAATATGCACGAGATTGCTCAATACCAGAAGAAAATGAATTGATAAGAGAGGTCAAACTTAATAAACAAACCAAAAATTGCATTAATGATAGACCTTTCACTTAGAACAATCCAAAATTGCAGTTAATTTACTATTTAAATTTACGTTTGGAATAAGAACATAATCCTTTAAGGGGGGAGAAAAGGTCTGAGATACAAATGTCTCCATCTATTTTTTACTTATTAATGTAGATGATGCGAACCGAATCACGTCAAAAAAAGTTCCCAACCAGAAGACAGTATAATTCATTGCTTTATCCGAAATTAAAAACCAAGAATATCTCTTTAATACAGAAGTTTGTCTTGGATTTGGACGAAGGAATTAAAAAAATGTTGAATTTTGAGTTTTTGGTAAAGGTGCAAGCAAAAATCTTGTGATTTTTGCCGTTCAGAAAAAAATAAGTGCGCAAAGTTTAAGCGAAATTGGTCCTGTAGTTTTCGAGAAATCTTGACTATCGACTTACAGAAAAAAGTTTAGAAAAAAATGAAGATTACATGGAAAAGTCGATTGCAGCTCCATAAAACAACTGGCTGTAGTTGATGCATGCTCCAAAGCGTCCTTTTACTTCATGCTCTCATTTTTGAGTAACAGCCTGGGTTTTGCGTTCTGCTTTCCATATGGGATTTTCATCTAAATTCAGTTGTCAATTGTCTCTAATTTGAAAAGTTTTGCTCCTAATGACGGCACCCACAGATGCAGCAAGGTGTTAACTTTTATTTGGAAGACTTCCAAAGTATTTATTTAAACTAATTGCATCTGAATATTTGCTATTTCAGGAGTATCAAGATTTTTAAAAATTTCAGATATAATTTTTGATTTCCTTGATTTCATGAAAGAAATCGGAAAACCGGAAGCTGGACGCTTCAGGTACGAAAGGTTTTGTGTATTTTCTTAGTACGTAGCACGTAATATAACCATATATTATGTGAGAGTATCCACTTTCGGGTGATATTGACATTCATAGTATTCAATTTTCAAAGAAGCAACAATTTTGACGTATTATAACTTTGTTAAGTATAGTGCGATTTCCACCAAACTTGATACGATCATGCTCTACATTATAGCCTACATCACTGCAATTTCGTGGTGCTAGGATGAACTTAAGGGGGGTTTCTAGTCAATTACAAAAAATTATAGTAATATACTATTATTAACTTTATTTGAACAGATATCGATCGGTATGGAAGGTATTTCGGAGCCCAGGGATCATATAGTGGCAGCCTCTTGTTTTCAGATTTTTCGGTTTGGTAGTTTCTGAGAATGGCCCCCTTAAATAAATGATCAGTTTCAACCCCCCAACTCCCCACCTTTCCAACAAATGTCGAAACTAAGATCGGTTTTGAAAAGTACTAGTCGAGACCTTTAATTCGATACCCCACATGGCTATATTTGATGAAAAAAGAATGTCCACCCCCTTTTGCATGTATGGGGGATAATAATCATTGGTGCAACAATCCATATTGGATCAAGGCCTTGAAGTGTGTTAGAACACTTCGCAAATTAGATTATATTTAAAAAAAGAATCCAGTACAACGGTTCCTATTTCGCATCTTTATATTTCATAGACAGAAGCGTTAAACATATGCTGGTGTGTTCGACGATGAGAACATTGATGGCATTAAAAAGTGACCTATGCTACAGCATTGTGTTAAACTCATTATTAAGGGAATTGTTCATTGAAAAGGAACATGTCAAATGTATATCTGTGCTCTTACTTAGAACTGAATAAAACAGCTTTTTTACAACCGGCCCTAACAAAAGAGGCACTACCAGTGGCAGCGGCCTGCCGAGAACTAAGCGATTTAAATATCTCGGATCAATGCTATCGGCCAATGGTGAACCCGGTTTGAAATTGTTCCACTCATCAACATAACTTGGATGAAGTGGCGTTCGACAACTGGTATTATTTGTGATCGACGCAGACGAACGTCTCAAATTCAAAATTTTGTCGTCCTCTATAGTTCTGGATATTTTGGTTAGACCAATGGCGCAACACCGACATTATCACATCGATTAGAAACGGCCTAAGGTTGTTCGAAGAAACGTTTGCTTGATGTGCTCAATGGTAATTTGAGAGCCTCTTGACTCTAGCCAGATAAGCAGGTGAGTCTCTGAACGATACAAAGGCCGAAGAAGATTTTATTTACGAGTTGTGAAGCTTGGAAAACAGCTAACGATGATCTTATCAGGCGCATAGTTTAGTCCTGTTGATGTGGAACCACTGAGAAATGTTCGGTCAGGGTTCTCCAAAAACGTTGTGTGAAAGGAGCATTTGAAGTTCTGTTAAACTCGAGTCGTGCTGTGCTCGAGATAAGTAAGGACGTCTTAGACATGATAGGAAACGATCATCCTAGATATTGTACTCGAGTAGAGACCATGGTGGTGTTTTAGCTATGGTTTAGTTAAGAAAATAGCGCCTATCATTGACGTTGACGTGTAACAACCTCTCCGAACATTTGGTTTTGGAGGCAATTCTACTATTGCAGTTATGGCGATTTTATAGCGACTGTTTTTTGCACTTTAAATGTCGATACTGCATCGCCTTGATGTAAAAATATTTTGTAATCAAATTAGTGAGTGCTCTTCACAGAAATGCAATGAAACCACTAAGGCTCAGTTTGCATGGTAACCGAAATCATCTCCCTGCAGGTACTGTAAATTTGGCAACTGTATTTCGATATGTTTAAAGGCAAAAATTGAAAACGTTTTTCTAGACCAGTTTCAGAAGAAAAATTATCTATGAAACATCGTAAAGAACTTTGTCGATTATCATTATGGTTAATAGTAGGATGTTTACGGAAATATGCCTCCCCAGGACTTTCAGGCCAATGCTTCGCAATTATCTTGATGTATTCAGTTTATATGTGTGCAACCCATCTCTATAATAACCAATCTGCACCAACCACAATTATAACAGCCACGATACTAATCAGAGCGGAAAAAATTTGGTTTTATATTGTATTGTTTGCAAACAGCAGTTTACATTGCTAAAATATTATCATTGAATGTAATAAATTTTACACACAATTTGAAACGCATGTAAATTGTTCGTATTCGTCTCTGTTGGATTTCATTGTTATGGGTGAGTGCATGAATGCTACATTGCGGTTGTTTTATTTTAGATTACAATTGCAACTGAATAAACAATTTATATTTATGATGGTGAAATTGAATGTCAGAAAATCGATTGCAGCATCCATCCATATTTCGCTTTGAAGATTCATCAAATCATTTCAAAGCACCTCAACTGAATCAAGTGCTTTATTATCTACTTGAAGAAATCCTCTGAGCTGATGTTGATATGCAAATACATATTTCCGATCCATTTATATTTGGATCTGTTTTGAATATTTTATCGACTGCCTAAAATTTCCTCCATTTGCAATATCAAAACCTTATTCTTCCAAGCTTAGTTATGAATTGATAATTGAATGTCTGATATACTGAATGAAAATTGGTCTAAGGCGATCTTTCAGTGCATATGGTTAAAGTACGCAGAGTTTTACACAGCGTTGAGAAATTTTCTTAAATATCGTCGAAATCTAAAATAGTTTCGTAACATTTTCTTTTAGACATTTGTCTGAAAAAGTTATATAATTTCATTAAATTCAATTTTTTTCCTTTGTTTTCAGATATAAAGGTGGCCGGGGACCGGTGTTAAGATCTAGCGACCGTCGCCGCCCACAGAGCATTTCATCCACGTCACCGTTATCACCACGTGTGGTGCTATCCCGTTTGGAGCCTCGAGATTTTGAACGTCTTCGTCTTTCGTACAAAGTAACGATATTGGACCAAAGACGAACGCGCAGCAGCCGTGGCATGAACATGGGACAAAAAAATAGCGGCGGAGTTAAATCAGTCAGCCGAGATGCTCCGGCTCCATTCAAACCAGTCATCCCCCGTGAATTGGCTGCCGACTTCACAAGGCCGGCCCGCCTAGAAATCCTTCTGGATATGCCGCCTGTGTCTCGCGATGTACAAGTGAAGTACTCATGGAATTCAGAAGACAGATCGCTCAATATATTCGTGAAAGAAGATGACAAACTCACATTTCATAGACATCCTGTTGCACAAAGCACCGATTGTATACGAGGTAAATTCGGCTTCACCAAAGGGCTGCACGTGTGGGAAGTTTACTGGCCCACGCGACAAAGGGGGACACATGCTGTCGTGGGAGTAGCTACAATAGAAGCACCTCTTCATTCCGTAGGTTATCAAAGTCTAGTTGGTTCAACAGATCAAAGTTGGGGATGGGATCTGGGAAGGAATAAATTGTATCATGATTCAAAGAACTGTGCTGGAGTCACGTACCCTGCTATTCTGAAACAGGATGAAGCATTTCTGGTGCCCGACAAATTCCTGGTCGCTCTCGATATGGACGAGGGCACTCTTAGTTTTATAGTAGATGGCCAGTATTTGGGAGTAGCGTTTCGAGGACTGAAAGGAAAGAAACTGTATCCGATTGTTTCGGCTGTATGGGGTCACTGCGAGATAACGATGAAATATATTGGAGGTCTTGACCGTAAGTTGCATTATTATAACATTTTGTTGTCGGTTTATTTTATTGTCCACTGTATCAGCTTGTAGGGATATTTTGTTATCCAGAACGAAATATTTCAGTGTGAGGGTTATCCTCTATTAGTTGTTGCTTGCTCTATTACTGTCCTAAGTCAGTAGATAGAAAATGGGAGCTACGAGGTTAGCATCTGTCGTTTTCGTTTTTTTGCGAACGATTTGGAAGTAATTGGTTGTTAATATTGTATCTGATTACGATTTAATAATCGAAGGGAATGCACTTTAGTTTGAGTGTGAAATACGGAGCATGTTCAAGCGCCTTCCTAATGATAATTAGTTTCGCAGATTTAGTTTATTGCATTCGCGTGTCGGACTTGACTGGCAACTTATCTCCTTGAGGGAACCAAGGTTACCACTCTTAGTGGTTTTCTGGATGATATATTATGAGACGTATTTGGCAGAGAACAGAATCAGTTGGACCATTAAAATAGACTAAACAACATAAAATGTATCGCAATATTTCACTATTAATCAATTTCTTCTCTCTCTCTTATTTCTAGCTGAACCCCTACCACTTATGGATCTCTGCCGGCGTGTTATACGTCAAAAAATAGGACGACATCGATTAGAAGATCGTATCCAAGACTTACATCTGCCTCATTCAATGAAAACATATTTACTTTATAGAGATCGTAGATAATAATATCTCAATTAGCAACCTAAGGAACATTTCTCAATCTTCCATTTATATAAATATGAAGTAAAGTAATTGTAACGATAGAAACGATTCAACCATGCGTCGTTGAAATATGCAAACTATCTATAGATACAAATGACAGATTTTATTCCAACTCAATAACTAAAATTGGAGAATCACTGGATAAAGCTTTACGGGGAAAATTAATCTCATTTCTCGAAGGCTTTCTAATGTCCGGCGATCGTTCAATTCATCTCGATAAACGCAAGAATCTCATTAACCTCTCGGCAAAGATAGAACTCGATAAATTTGACGAATGGATTTAACCAATACCAGTTCTCGAATGTAACTTGTAAAAATAGAAAAGAAACAGAACATACAGTACGTGACAATTTTCGACAGATACTTCATTGAACAATTTGCATGAAAAGATCAGAATCGACCGTTTGTTTGCTATATTTGATTCATTTTGAAAATGAGATATTGAAATGAAGGCTTTCCGTTTCAGTCCTTTCGCACAAGTAGGTCCTCACTACGTTTACTACTACACTGTGTTCTTCCAGAAACCAAATTTGTTTAAGTGAAAATTAGAATACTTGAAGAAAGTAGTTTAAAATTGATGCTGAGAGTCACAGAATATTTGTGCAAGCCACGGACTGAACTGAATCTCGATAAAGACGAAAAACCTTCGTGTGATTTTATATTATACAAATAATATTTTCGGTAAAGTTCATTAAAATGTAATTAAATTATGTGAGATAATATTAATTTCTTATAATTTCAATTTATCCTAAAATTAATATTGATTTAGTGTAAAATGATAAAATGAAGGCCAATACAATAACGAGTTGAATCACAAATAGTATAATTTCATAAATCTATGAAATGTGCTCTGATTACTTTGTAAAAAACTCAGAAATGAATAACACTTAGAAAAGAGAAGAAACCTTGTGTCGGGAATTAAGCAAATATCTTAATTTAGCGAATTGATGACGACAAACTTTCAGAAAGAAAATGGAATAAATCGTGACGAGTAATTAATTAAGTAAAAAGAAATACAATAGCAACTAAACACAACTTACGCCTAAGTTAGAAGGAAGTCGTACGACCGAATAACGAACATTAGTTTTACATATTTTCCTTTGTTTTTACGAGTATGCAAGTATGAAAGAGTGGCCGAGTTAGTGCTGAATATTACTGTGAATCTGTGAGCGAATGGGTGCGCGCGCGAAAGAGGATTTAGCATGTAAAGTCATAAAACTGAGAAAAAAAAACAAAATATTAACAAAAAGTTATTCTAATACTGAAAACGAGGAAAAAAATAATAAAGATCAAGTGTGTATGGCCAATTGTATATTATTATATATAATAATTATTATAAAAAATGAAATTTAAAGTCTAGAATATGATTAAAATAAAATACCTTCTTTAATTAATTCTTATTTTTATTCATTGTGAAGTCAGTGGGACCGTCCATAAATAATCCACCTTAAAGTTGTTAATTAAATCGACGGTGAATATAGACTCAGTGAAAGTAGTGGGGATATCGAATTGGTGGACCTCGGCGCAAAACCGGGATGGCTGCGAGTTCCTTATTAAGGCGGGCATAGACCGGATACGGGTTGTTGCGCCGTTGATGATGATGTTGAAAGTAGTCAGCTTCGAGTACCTCCTGCTACATATAGAGGCATTCTCGTATCCAAAAAAGATTATGAAACACACGAGTGAAGACAGCGTGCAATCAGCAGCCTATGGTATTGAACATTGAAACAGTTTGTATAAGTCAGCCTGTAGGTAAGAAGAAAAAGTATTCGTGCTGTCTGGTGCTTGTGTTCAATGATTAATGGATCGTTTCGGCAATGCGTGTAGGGATAAGGGATTTGTTTTCAACTCATTTGGTATTATTCCTGTCTGTCGAATTATCAAAATAATGTGAAGTCAGCATTTTTTAAAACAACTCGGCTGCCTTTCGGAATTTTTCCCGAACAATGTGTTGTGAAATATTTGTGCTCCTTCGATAATCTTATAGTAAAATAGAAGCGTTATACAACTACGTATGTCATAATTGTAGATCTGATTATTAAGCACTCTTTAAATGGTGTTTGTTACATCAAATGGATTGAATAGGAAGATATTTACACTGTAATGATCCTGGATATAAAGGTCAAACAATGCATCGGAATCGTTAACAACAAACAGTCAAAACAGTGGAAAAAATAATGTCAAGTTTGCCAGCACCTAATTGTAGTTCAATAGTCATGATCATTGATCATGCAAGAAACAAAAATCAACGAAGTGGAGCGGGATTGTCACTTCTCACTCGCAATATTATCTACCAAAATTATGGAGCTTAGCCCGCTGCCTCTGAAAATCGCAAAGCTCTTTGCTGTAGCAATTTTAAAAAACTAGTACTATGTAGTCGAAGGTTATATTTGCTCACATGCAATAACTAAGAATACTTTTCATAAAAACTTCAAATTTTGTTTTTTATATTTTATTATTAGATTGTTGCACATGAAATGGCCGATTTGACAATCAAGTGAAGTTAGTTGCGATTTTGCTGTATCAAACCACCAACCAGTTGGCGCTGTTGATGTCGGATAATAAGTATAAATATACTCCTATATTTAATCAAGGAGTCATAATAAAAAGGAAAAAAAGAAGGAAAAGAGCCAAGAACGTATACTTTTCTGTATGAGTTCAAACTCGGTCATAAAATAGCGGAGGCGACCAGGAACATTAACAGCGTATTTGGAGCTGATACGGTAAGCGAATTCCGGTCAGGCGACGTAACCCTCAAAGTGACCCACGTAGACATCCAGAATCATCGGCTGACAACGACGAGCTGTGTTTGCTAATCGAATCCGTCACACGTCAGTTTGTGAGAGAGTACAGAGAAACTGGGCGTACACTATTCGACAGTTTCCCGGCACTTGCAACAACTTGGAAAGGTGAAAAAGCTCGACAAAGGGTTCCGCATGCCCTTACGGAGCAAAACATGGGGCTTCGAATGGAAACTTACAGTTCTTTATTTTCCCGCAACAGAAGCGATCCCTTTTTGCACAGAATAGTGACATGTGATGGAAAGTGGATATTATACGACAATCGTCGCCGATCAGCACTATGGCTAGATGCTGATGAGCCACCGACGCATATGCCGAAACCGAGCCTCCATCCGAAGAAGGGAATGGTGGCTGTTTGGTAGTCTACAGGCGGAGTTATCCACTATTCTCTTTTGGCACCTGGAGAAAGGATAAATGCACAGAAATACTGTGCCCAACTCGAGGAAATGCACCAAAAATTGAGTATTCAACGGCCGAGATTGGTCAGATGGTGTGATACTCCTTCACGACAATGTACGACCTCATGTTTCCAGAACAACGGTTCACAAGTTGAACGAATTGCAGTATGAGACTCTGCCTCATCCACTATATTCACCGGACCTTTCGCCAACCGACTATCACTTTTTTAAGCACACAACAATTTAGGAATTAAGAGGCCATCAACATTGCCTTCGACGAGTTTATCAACACCCAAAGATTGTACTTCTGTAGGGGAACTGTCGTTTAACAAGATTATTGACAGTGTTTACCCTGTTGCGAATTACCTATTGTTTTGAAATGAAGTTTTTTTTAATTAATTTAACCTTCTTTCTATTCGATCACACACAAAAGAATCACGAATATCCAGGTATTCTTGAAAATAACTTTTATGTGTAACTATGAGTTTTTATGAATAGTATTTGAAGCCTGGGAAAACGGACAGGTCATCGCCAAAACAAATTACCAACAAATCAGCAGGATGAAGTCATATATATCTCGATGCTCCTCCTGTCGAAGCACAGAGGGAAGAAGAGTAAGACTAATAAAACTGATTGTGTTCTCATCACTGTGCGAGTCGAACATAACGGGATCACTCTCGAGGGCTTTCAGCATCAACAGTGTTCTAAAGCAGGCGAATGCTCTATTATGCAGCCCTCAGAAAAAGTTATCGGTGATGTTGATGTAAATGCTGGAGGTACTATCCTTTTCAAATCCCCCGAACGGCTGACCTATGTTGGCGATTGGCCTACAAAATCTATTCCATTTGAAACTTCTCATCAATGATTTTGCCCGTTCTTATGTATCCCTCGGATTTGGGTTCTTAGCAAGAAAAAATATAAACTCTAGATGAACGATTCCGCAGCCTATACAACGATGAAATTTATGTGCGATACCACCACCGTTTAGGTGTGAATAAATCCGTCTCAATAAATTGGGCGAGTCACCTTATCTGTGTGGGTGTGGGGTCCCAACAGGACCATGACAGTCACTTTGGATTAGGTTTATCGTTAGTTTTTCCTTTTATATCTGAACCGCCTTTACATATCGTTACTCACTCCAAACAATTGTTTTACTCGAGTTTTATATCAAATATGTCTATTTCACGGTGCTTCTAGGGAAAAGGTAAATACAGTTGTAGACATACATGCTTTGCACCGAAGGAAGAGGGAATTTGTTCCTTAAAGACAAGTATTTCCGAAATAGACAACCTTTTCTTCTGACGGAAATCGTCACTGCACCGTCACCGGTAAAGCACATCTATTGTTTAGGCTACATAGCGTTTCCAACAAATTTTTACCGGTAGACTTCCTCCGTGAATTTCTAGAGGAATCGCCGTTCTCGACAACACATCTCACAAATTTCTCGTTATGGTATCAACCTCCCCGTGACCAAGATTCTCGACTCTCTGTCACATTTGCGAGGCAATGAGGTCATCTGTATAAATGCATTTGGGCTTGACTGTGGTGTTCAATGCAGATCTTGTCGGAGGTTAGATATTTCTTCATTCGGATAATAATGCCCTGGTAACAAGTAAACTTATGACAGGGATTGTGTTAATTGCTGTTAAGAGCACCTGTCTCTCATTGTTTACAGTTCACCCCTGAATTGCCTCGCATTCATACTATCATGCTTTTTTGTTCGTCTAAAGCCTATTATGTCAAAGAGTTTTTTGATATATTCTCGGGTGTCCTTTTGGGTAAATATCCTACCCTTCTGCACTGTTGTGCGGTCTGGAATGGAGTGCTCTAACACAGTTTAAGGCCTCCATGCGATTGGATTGTTGCGCCAACGATTATTTCCGAGTTATCACAATCTCGGCAGATACCGGATTTTACTTAATACTAGCACTAAGTGCCAAGCATTTAGGCTCGGACGATCCTACCTACTTAAAAACTAAAAGGGGCACTGGTGGTGGTGGCCGGTGGTAGGTCAGTGGGAGAATCCGTCCAGTACTCCCCGCAACATCGAGCACGTATGCAGAATGGTGTACTTCTGCATGGTTTGAACCAGACTGTGCGAAAGTCCCAGGACATCAAGGGAAGCCGTCAGGGATTTAGGTACAATACCTGTAGCTGACAATATTATGGGAACTACAACCACCCGCTCGAGACGCCAAATTTCTTTGATTTACCGAGCCAATGGTTCATAGTTCACCTTCTTCTGCACGTATTTCCGTTCAATGTTGCTATTATGGGGGATAGCAACATCAATAATATACGCGGAGCGACCTGTCTTGTCAACTAACAGTACGTCAGGCTTGTTGTGTGCGGTATGGCGATCAGTCAGAACTTGCCGGTCCCAATACATGCTGTAAGCAGAACTATCAAGTACTGCTTGCGGCTCATATCGGTAAACCGGACATGTCCCCGTGATCAGCCCATGCTTATATGCAAGGTTTTGATGGATAACCTTACATACAGCATTATGCCTGGTGATGTACTGCACCGGTGCCATAACAGTACAGCCAGAAATGAGATGGTCCAACGTCTCTAACGCCGAACCACACATTCTGCACTGGTCGTTCTCCACCCGTTCTTTCATGATGAGCTTTTTATAAGCTCGGGTGGCTACCACGCTATCCTGAATGGCACACATGAACCCCTCCGTCTCAGCAAAGAGCTCCCCAGCTTCCTTCAGATCACCAACTCGAGCATGGGTTCCTTGCAGAATTCCTAGGTACTTGTAGAAGTCTGTCTCGGTCATAGCTTCGATGTGGAGGTCACCAATGCTATGTCCGGCATGCGGCTCGTGATGACCTTTGCGGATGGCTTGGATTCGACATTTGTCTAATCCAAACTTCCATTCGTAACAGACTTCTAAGATGGTTGTCAGTACCAGCATACAGCTTGATGTCATCTAGGTACATCAAGTGTGTCAGTTCGCACTTAGCACGTAGGCCATATTTTATTGCAAAACCATGCCCTCTAGCATCATTCAGTAGCCATGAAAGGGGGTTCAGTGCCATATAAAACCAAAGAGGACTCAATGAATCCCCCTGGAAGATGCCCCTCCGTATACGGATGGGCTCTGAGGTATTAGCACCCTCAGATGTACGCTTAGGTGGTATGCCACCCTTCCATGACTGTCGCCAAAAACTTTATTAGTTTCGGATCAATGCGATACAGATGTAGGATGTCGATCAGCCAGGTATGCGGAACGCTGTCAAAAGCCTTGGCATAATCGATATAGCAACTGAAGAGGTTTCTTTGACCTCTAGTTGCTTGTCCTACAACTACCGAGTCGATAATGAGTTGCTCTTTGCAACCCCTTGACCCAACTCGGTAGCCCTTTTGCTCCTCGGACAGAATGTTGTTGGTCTCGAGGTGCGCATTGATTCTTCCACTAATAATGGACGTGATGAATTTGTAGAGGGTTGGTAAGCAAGTGATCGGTCTTGTGTCTGCGGGGTCCTGCACCGTGTCCTTCTTAGGGATAAGGTAGGTAATCCCCGCAGTGAGGAAAGGTGGAAATTCCTCCGGCCGACTCATGACCTCATTTATACTGCGTGCCAACCGACTGTGTACGCTGGTAAATTTCTTATACCAGAAATTCTGCACCCGATCCAGACCTGGGCCCCTCCAGTTCTTCGAGATGTTTATAGCTCGTCGAACTTCCTCTTCGGTAACATCCGCGAAATTCATGCCAGGTGTATTGGCATGGCGGGTGCCTTCGGCGCTGATCCACTCAGCATGCTCAGCATGCTGGGCAGGTAACCCCCAAAGTCCACCCCAATACTCTTTCGCTTCCGTCACCGAGAACTGTATTGTCTGGGCGCTCAGGGGATGGCATAGTTCCGGTAAACCCTCTGCACTTTATTTCTCACCCGTCGGCTGGCATTGCCAGTGCTGATCTGAATCAGTCTAGCAATGTCCTGCCTTAGTGAGTCCCGCCGACGTTCCAGACGAATTTTCCATGGTGGATCTCTTTTGTCACTCAAACCAATAACGCGAAAGCGAATCTTCTGACCGTGCAATCTGATAGCCGCAACTGCACCACAGTACACAAGTGATTGTAGTTGCAGCAGCGACATATCAGCACACAGTCGAGATGCAATCTCATCATTGATTTGAGATAGAATTCCCGGAGTTGCTGGAGATGCATAGAGCCTGGGAATACCTGGTCTATGCAAAGGATCCATATCCGAGAATTCTATACACGCTCTTTGGAATTCGTCCCGAACTTCAGCGGAAACTTCAGCTGGACGGTGGAGAAGAGTGCTTCGGCGAGTACTGAACCTGTTGCCTGCAGTGCGGCGTGGTGTTGTTGATGCCGCCGCCTCTGCCCCCATCGACTCTCGGTCACCAGTTTCCCCGATGACTTCAAGTCGAACACGTTCCCTGATGGTGGCCGGGATTGTGTCACTGTGAGTGATGAAGCGGTACTGGTCTGCGACTCGCTGCACAGTCACGTGCGCGAATTGCGGGAAACGCTCGACGAATCTCTGGTGCAACAAGGGGCGGTAAGATGTTGTACCCGCCCCCGCCGTTATTTCGTAGTAGGAACGGATGATGAAGAGGTTCATTTCTTCAGTCCATTTCATCCGCTTCCTACGCGAACCTGCTGAAGTTGTCGCCACAGATTGTGGCGAAACAGCTGCAGCAGGCGGAGCTGTGCTCCTGGTCGTCGTGGCGCCTAGACGTCGAACCGCCCCACGACTAGCGGTTTCGACGCAGTGCTGTCCATTACGAGAGCCCGACCCAGTCACCAAGTCAGACGACTCCCGCCGGTTATCCGTACCGGACCTCAAATTTCTCCTTCTTCTCATTTTTGGTGGTGCATTTTATCCCTAGCTGCCAGGTGTTGAGATAGCTTCCTTAGTGAGTAATCTGCAAGACTGCAAAGTTCCTGCACTTTCCTCACCTACCCCCTGAGACGCTGCGGTGGCGTACAGCCATTCAGACTGAAGCTATCCATCCCGACTCCTTTCACAACCGGGCTTGGAACCGGCTTCGGCGGAGTTTATTATAAGGAAAAAAGCGAAATTTATTTCGAATGTTGCGAATACCAGCGGACAGATGACGTCACCGGCGCTCTTCACTCAGTTCAGACCTCGCTACAAGGTTGAACAACAGATTAGGTGACGAGAAACGTCAGATGAAAAAATAATAATAATAAGAAACAAGTCGGAATACCGGAAGCTCGCGCTTCGGGTATAAAGGTTTTGTGTTCATCTTATGTGAGAAAATCCAAATCCAAATCCAACATAATCCTTCATATTTTTCCAAACTGCGAGACATACGTACATACAAACAAACTGCCTATTACCGAATACTGTACACATATATGCACGTATATAAATTGATCGTACCCATATTTCCGATTTACTTCTGATATCTATTTGAATTAGGCACTACCCGCAAAGTTCATTAGCACGCATATATTATATACCTACATACACACATGTCTGGTTGACAAATAACTAAAAAACTAAAAAAAAATAATTCTCTGTGACCCAATTCATAAGAACTCATTTCGTTGTGGTATTGACGAATTGATATGTGATGATGACGTCATGCAGGTTGTAGAGTGCACAAAATTCACAAAAAATTGTAAAGTTTCACCCCCTATAACTTTGTTAATAATTGTTGGATTCTCTTCAAACTTGACCAAACTGTGCATTATGTTCTTCATTACAAGCATGCCAAATTTTGTGCTTCTGGGATGAACATAAGGGGGGGGTGCCGGTTAAATTTCTAAAATGTGGAAATATACTATTATTAACCTTATTTGTGCAGATATCGGAACCGGATATATTTTGAGGCCTAGATTTCGTAGAGATGCACCACTGTGATTGTTTTCAGATTTTTCGGTTGGATAGGTTCTGAGAACGAGACCTGTTACACTTTTTGTGAGTCATATTTTGAACCCTCACTTCCCTATGTTTCATCTAATATCCAATATTGAACCAGGTTCGAAAAGTACTAATTGAGACCTTTCATTTGATACCCTACATGGCTACATTCTGTGAAAAAAAAATTGCATCCTCCATTCACATGTATGGGGAGCCCCCCCTTAAACTTAACAGAAGATGGCGCCACTTACTGCATGTAAAGGGATCACCAGATTACATACTCTCACCAATTTTCGTGACAATCGATCTAGTCGTTTCCGAATAAATCGGGTGTGACAGACAGACAGACAGACAGACAGACGGACAGACAGACACCGTCTCGATTCTAATAAGGTTTTGTTTCACACAGTCATTGTTAGAAGAACGAGTTTTGTGCAGAAAGAAAATAGTTACGGACGGAAATCAGAATAATTTCTAATATCTCGGAGTTATAATAGGAGTACTTTTTGAAATTGTGTATTGAACTTTGTTAAATACGAGAACTTTGTTAAATACGAAAAACATGTCAGAAACCTATTTCGAATTATAAAAGAATACAAGCTCCTAAAAGTCAATGAATCGGAAAGAAAAATCTTGAACTAAGTGGGGAGATTACAACCTGGAAAAAGTTTATCAGTCCCATGTATCTAAGAATGAACCTTGGTAAAAGTGAAATGTGTGAATCAATTACTCAGTCCTCTCAGCAGGTGATCCACGTAGATACTACGTAGCCCGAACTGATGATAGTGACGAGTCCAGTTACCCAGACTCCATTGGAAAGTAGGGTGATGGGTCTGGAATTATTATAATTTCTAACATTTGCTAATTTCCACATAGATGGCAAATATGCATTATTACTGCAGTTGTTAAAAACTACTACTTTCGAGAATTTCTAAACATTATGGTTAAATTTTAATGACAAAATTGGTAATTCATTGATCTCCGCCTGATATGTACGGTTTAGATTATGACTCAAGGCAGTGAGTTGTGGAAGACTCTCAAAATGGAATGTTCGGTTCTGGAGCCGGAATCTACCTCTCGAAAAAAAACGAGAAATGGGCTTTTCCTTTGGGACAATATGTAACGATTTTTCAAACTGAAGTGTCCTCAGGGCGGAAAACTGGATAATTGACGAGCGGTTGAAAGGCAGCCAGATCGTAATCTGCAGCGATAGCCAGGCTGCGCAAGGGGCGTTGAGTAGTCCATCTCGAAAATCGTTCAGGAATGCAGAAACCGTTTGAAATCTATCTCTAGGTTCAATACGATTGAACTACTCTGGATACCTGGTCATTGTGGTGAAGAGGGAAATGGAATCTCCGATGGTTTAGGAAAAGAGGGTTCAACCTCTCCCATGCCGGGACCGAAACCAGCAATTGGAATACCAGTAGCGTTGGATAAGGCTGTCTGCATAAACAAGAGCTCCCATGGTGACAAGTGGCAGTGCCTAAATACACACTAAATGTTCCCTGTCAGAACCTAACATGCATACCACAAAATTTATTGTGTCGAAAAGCTGGAAGACCTGTAGGAGAATTGTAGGCATTCTGACAGGCAATAATTCACTAGCTGCACATATGTTCAGTGTGGGAGTAGTTCGTGCCCCTCCTGTAATGAGAAAGCGGGATCCACGGAACATTTTCTATATAAATGCTTCGCCTATGGGCGCATCAGACATCAGATCTTTGGTGCTGATGTGCTTCAGTTGCAACGGATACCACCGCATCCACTAACGGAAATACTGCGATATATAAACAAACCCGGGATATTCCGTTACACGGAGGAATTGAACACTTTGGACCACCACGGTGTGAGTGCTCAGAGACTATAGCTTCTCCTCCACCACAAATCCAAATCCTCGAAGTCCTAAGAAATCACAGCAGTTTCGAGTTAGGCGGAACGCAAAACTTGATCTCCAATTACACGACTATTTCACATTCAAAAAAAACTCCAACAAATTGTCTGCCATCTCGGTTGTCTAGCCCGCCGTCGCTATTCCCCTCGCTATCAAAAAGGCCAAACCCTTTCGCGCGGCAAAGCGGGGTAGTGTTGCCACACAAATAAAAACCGAAGTTTGAAAACTTAAACCTGAAGTATCAAATTTGAATTTTCAAACTCTGAATGCGGGCCAGAAAAATTCACCGATGTAACAAGGATTTCATCTGAAGACCTTGTTTGGTTTCGTCATACAGTAGGAAGTAGTCGAGGATGGACTGACTTGACTACTCGGGCTCATCGGGGTATCTCATATTACGAGCGAACAGCGGTTGTGGATTCATTTTAGCAGAGTTTCCTCACTTATATTGACTGCCTTGTCGCCTCAGTAGGTATCTCGACTTGAAGTACAATATTAATCGAAAAGAAAGTACTTGGATTTTAACTAGGAAACTGGGAGGATTCCACACAGGCCCGGAGTTTTCTCGGGGGCCCGGAATAGAAATTTCAATTGAAAAAATTGACAAGTGTTGGATACCTATAATTTCTACCTCAAGCCCATTTGATTTTCACCCTGGGCCTGGTTTTCCGCATAATTTTCACGCTGGGCCCGGATTTTCTGTACAAGTGAGAAGTGATAGAGAGTTGTTGCTGAAATACGGAATAAATAAATTAGGAGCAGCCTATAATTGAAATCTGTGCGGCAATTTGGACCACTAGCTTGGAAAGTAGTGTCTTAGATTTACACAGTCAAGAATACAGATGGCATATACATAGTTCATACGGTAAACAATGTTGATTAACACTTGGATTATTATCCAGTCCAGTTGCTCCATAGTTGCGTGTTCATTTTGGAATCGAAATTCAAGATTGGATATCATAATAGATTCATTGAAATGAGCATATGTTTGGACAAAAGCGGCAACAATTTTAACATAGTTTAACATAGTTTTACCACACGCTATGACCAGAAGTTTAAGCTTTTCCAGCCCTATTCTGCGTCATCTAGCTATAATCTATATGCTCTGGACCATGTTCCACTGCATAATAAAGTCAACACTGCAATCATTGAATTCTGGGGAGAACCAGCTATTCCTTGTTACTAGGAGGAGCACAATAATTTCAAGAACACGACCGTAAAATTCTGAGCCAAACTTTAATAAGATAAGAAGTTGGGAAACCGGAACCTGGACGCTTCAGGTATGAAAAGTTTTGTGTATTTATTTTAAAAAGGCATTTGAGTGTGCATTTGTCCCATTAGTACGTAACAAGAATATCCACTGCTAGAATGAACTTAAGGGGGATTATATTATTATTAACTTTATATATATCGGTACGGAGAGTATTTCGGAGTCTAAGCACTAGATCGCGGCAACCACTTGATTTTTTTTCAGATTTTTTGGTTGGGTGGTTTCTGAGGATGGGTCAGGTAAAAAAATGGCTCCGCGCTCCCCACTTTTCCAACAAATGGAAAAACTAAGACCGGCTTCGGAAAGTACTAACCGTCACCTTCTATTTGAAACATAGTCATAGTCATATTATTTGATGAAAAAATACACCCCCTTTTGCATATATGGGGACCCCTCCCCTCTTAAATTCGCTGTAGAATTAGATACCTTATATCTTTCCACCAAATTTGGTGTGAATCGCTACAACCGTCTCCGAGAAAAATGCATGTGACGGGCAGGCAGATAGTAAACCGATTTTAATAAGATTTTGTGTTAAGAATCTGACTGAAAAATGAAAGAAAATGGACCAAAGTAGTAAACAGAAAGCCTATTAAAAAGTGCAAAGCTGAAGTTTAGGAGCTTTCTCTTAATAACGTCACTACTTCGAGGCAGCAAGCGTTGCCTCCTGTAATGATTTCTAATGTTGAAACTTTTGAATTAGACGGGCAAATGGAACCAATAACAAAAACTCGGTATAAACATATTTTCCCTGATAGTAACTTAAGCCTTAACTTTTATCGAATATTGACAAAAGAACTGACAGATAAGAGAATTCAATGGTGCAGATAGAAGATATAAAGCTGTTAGGTCAATTAATGAAATACCAGCCTGCATTCCAGTAACCTCTAGAGGCTACCGTTTTGTGGTATGGAAAAATACTCGGCATAATATGCACTGAATCAAGCAAAGTGATTAAGCTAAACAAAAACAATTGGTCAATGCTAAGGCTTTAAAAACCCGCACTTCCAAATAATAAAAACTCGTGTCTTCTTCTTTTTCTTTAGCCTTTGTCGCTTTCGCCAGCGGGGTCGGTTCTTCGTGATTGGTTGCGCCATTTTGTTGGATCTGGATATAGTAACGATGTTTTTAAAACGCCATCTAGCGTATCAAGTCACCGTTGCTTTGGCCGGCCTTTTGGTCGCTTACCATCGACTTCAATGTTCAGACAAATCTTGGCAAGTGAACTCTCGTTAGCGCGAATTACGTGATAATACCATCGAAGGTGCCTCTCTTGCAATTTTTCGACGATTGGTGCAACTCTATATCGATCGCGGATTTTCTCATTTCGGATGTGATCAAAGCGTGTCACACCACTAGTCCAAAGCAACATTTTCGTCTCCATTACTGCAAGACGCCGTTCATTGTCTTCTATATTCGACCAATACTAAGCTCTAGTAAGGACCTCCAGACATCTACACCATCTCAGGCAGCGTCTGGCACGTCTCATGGAATCTCAGTTATATAGTGGAATAGAAAATGCCTCGTTGCCAGTCATCAGGCATTGATTTTTGCATAAACAACCTAAATATTATAATGGATCTGGGTTACCACTTTATCGCCTCACAAATAATTAAGGAATTTTACCTAAGCATAATTAGAAAATAGGCTCTTGAAAGTGCAGCGTGAAAACTGCTGTTCGGGCGTGAAGAAAATTTCAGAAGGTGTTCCTCAAAGGGTGTCCTTGTTTTGACACTTTACCTTTTATTTACCAGAAATATCCCGCAAGAAAACGCATTGATTGCTAAATTTGTGGACGATATTGCAGAAAACTATTGGTAACGTCTCGGATTGGAGAAAAGACTATGGCGGATTAACTTGAATAAAATGATATTGACACAGCAAATGTGTAAACAATATTGCCGAATGGAAAAATTATTCCTTTAGCTAGTATTGTCAGGTATCTGGGGATCAATCTAGATACTCAGCTAAATGGGACGAAACTCTAGGTTATCAAAAGCAAATAAAATTTTAATCTACAAGCAGATTCTGAAAACGGTTTGAGCATACATGCATACATACAAAATTGTCGAGTGTGGTGATTTTCTCAACTTACCTGATTATTTTAATTCGATGGAAAAGTCACTAGTCCATGTTCTTTCGATACGTCGTGGTTTTAGATGTCGAGTTCTTAGTGGGTAAAGATCCTACACTATTTTCTATTACAATGGGCTGTAATACAAAAGTCACTTTTGGTAAAAGTAATGAATTTTACCAGAATGTTCGTCTTCTTCAGTATGAAATTTAATTCCAATATACATTCTAATGGTAGAAAATATCAAAAAGCGAGTCTTTTTCAACTTGCTGATCGCACAAAAGGCAATTTGAACCACTGTCAACCCCATGATGAAACGCCACAAATGATGAAGTTACTACTACAAACGTTTAGAATCGTGATTCAGACATGGAAAAGCTGGCGGTAATTGAAATATCGAGCTTTATTATGTTTAAAGGAAAAAATGATTGAACTGTTTGAGTTCATAAACAGCAAAGGCAGTGTGCATAAAGGAATGAAGCAATGCCACCATTTGATACCCCACATGACGATATTCTTTGAAAAAAAATTACTCACCGCTTTCGCATGTTTGGGGCCCTCCCTTGCACTCAACACGTCCTACTTTCGATATGTAAAATGAGACCACAGCTCCTCACCAAATTTCGTGACAATAGGTGCAACCGTTCCAGAGTAAATCTGGTGTGACAGACAGAGGGGCTTGTGAGGGGGCCCATTAAGCTCAACCTCAGGTAGCGGATAGGAGCACACCTATTGATGTGTACATATGCACTCATGTACTTTCTGTTCAGACTGTGCATGGGGACGTGTTTGCTCATCTTTGGTGCGTGAACCAAAATGCTAGGAGAAGGATACCCAGAACATGAAATGGAAGGAAATGGAAGATAAGAGAAGGAGTAAACTTATGATGCAGTTGCCCGGGACCTCACCACCGGTGGATTTCGAGAGTAAGCAAGCGGGATTCCCCCGTCGATATCCATCGACCGCGGTACCCCAGTGGTAGAAAACCTGGCCACCGTTGCATCTAATGCTGCGAGTGATTTACATTTGGAGAAGGAGGTGTTCAAGTGAAGCAAGATCTTACCAAGGTCACCGTTAACCAAATTGAAAAATAATGGGTTTAAAGGAAATCGCTTGCCGGCTAAGGTGGTTTCGATGCCCACCTGTTTTCTTCAGAAGGCACTACCCCAGAAGACATTCCAAGAGCAAGCAAGTGACCCATTCAGGAAAAGCTCCCCAATTCTTCGATCTTCACTAATGTCAAAGATGGCAAAAAATGAAAGCCAGGAAAGCGAATTAAATGCTGAGGGCGAAAATATGTTGAGAAGAAGTAATTTGGCCAGGGCTCATAGAGAACAGATTTCTGAGCTTGAGGAACTATCTTTCATGCAGCTTGGTGCTGAAATAGTTGAGCTGTCCGACTTTATCAAGGATAAGGAAGAAAAGAGTATGGGAGAAAGATAGTGATCATCTAGGGAATCAGCAGGTCCTTAAGAGGAAAAAAAACACACTAGCAGTTCTGAAGAAAACCTGTGCCTAAATGCGAGCGTTAGCAATCGAAGGGAAACCTAAGTGGGACAATAGTGGATGGACGAAACTACATACAGTGCAAGGATTTCGACGAGACGACATCCAGAAGAGAAATATACACTACATTGAAAGAACAATTAAAGTTGAGGAACTGGGGGAAGAACCCATTGTTAGTAAAACTCTATGGTAATGCTCAAGCATCCACAATGTGAAAGCCAGTGCACCGCAGACATTATTGTCAGCCAGAAAGGTTCGGATCAAATAAGTCGTCTGCCGTTTAAGAGAGCAGATTTCATTACGAGTAAAGAGGTGCTTCAAGTGCCTCATTTTTGGACATTTCGCGTAGTTATTTACCAGCGGCATTGATTAATCAGAGTGATGCAAAAGGTGAACAGGAATATTGCCAACGCTGTATGGACCCCAAATGCCTATTGTGCGAAGACAATGAAGGATGGGATAACCACATATTGCTGGAAGTCGTAAATGCCCGGAATTTAGGAAGACGTTGACTGCAATGAAAAAATATGTTTATTTAAATAAACCTCAATCATTCAGGATTTATTTGAGCAGACCACCACTGAATCTGAGATGGAAGTTGCCTACAAAAACCGTGACAGTGGTGTATAGATCACAGACTCGACTGACGAAGCGGCGGTATGGGGGTGCAGTCGACAGAGGGCAGTCGTTTCGTGTAGGCAGAAAGAAGCGGTGTTTATGTGCACAGCTGCTATGCTCCACCCAGACTCATATTGTCTGAATTTGAAGACATGTTAGACAATCTTGTTCGCAACAGAAGGGTGGTTACTGGTGACTTGAACGCTTGAGCTTCGAGTAGGGAAATAAAGGCCGAAGTTTATTAGAGACTTGCCCAGTTCGATATAGTTCTGACTAACGAAGGCGATGCAAACACCATCTGTTGTAGATTTGACCTTTGTAAGCTCTGCACTGATGCCTGGTATGTCCTGGCACGTTTACGAGGACTACACAGACAGCGACCCCCAGGCAATCATCCTTGATCATGGGGCACACAACCGACACGATAGGGAAACAATACACCCAAAGCCGAAGGGGCATCAGGCTGCTGTGCAAAAGAATTGAGTGGTAGACGGTCCCACAGAAAGAGCTCTCCATGTGACACAATGCATCGCCCTTTCCTAGGAGATGCACATTCCCCAGTAAAAGGCCGCACTCTTGGTGGCATAGTCTGCCACCCAGCCAGGTGAACGGCTCAGAGGGCGGTAGGTAGGATCAATGAGGGACAAAAGAGCCTGGATATAAGGAAGCCCGTGGAAATCTCGAGGTTGCCATCCAGCCGAGCAAATGGAAATAACATATTTATTTTAAGGCGCTCTGCTCAGAAGCGGATGTAAATGTGGGAGAGCACCTATAGAATTGTGATGGGATGGCTCAGGAGCTGGTCATCCGAACAGATCATATGCGCTATTCTCTTTTTGAAAATCATGAAGGGATTATTCTCGCAGCGAGAGAGGGACGCTGGCACCTATCATTGATCTCCGAATGTGACGGCATTTTCTGCAGTAACCAGAGACAAGCTGTTTTAGATCTATAGTAGAATGGCAACAACAAAGCTACGGGACTGGACGGCGTACCAAAAAGAGCCCTTAAACTCACCGTAAAATTCAGAGCGTGCTCGTTCATTGGGTTGTTTGAAGTGTGCATGACCGAGGGGATATTTCCTTCAGCATGGAAGCAGAAGTTTGTATTGCTGCCTGCTGTCTGGTAAACCTCCAGGTGAGCCACTATCCTATACACCCATATGGCTTCTAGGGACTATGGGGAAAATGTTAAAGCGGGTAATATACAATAGTTTGCTCCCGTTTGTTGAGAGCCAAGGAAGCCTTTTAGACTGACTTTATGAGTTTCGTAAGACCAGTTCAACCATAGATACCATTAAATTGATTACTGGATTAGCTGAGAATGCGATTCACGGAAAGGGTAGTTACAGAAAAAATAGCATGGCGGTAACCCTGAAATCCATTTAAATCAACCAGTTTGAGGTTTATTACTGAGAAACCTAGAGAAAACTTTAGCTAAAGCACTGATACCGGAAAATGCGATGAAGAGGATACTAGCGCCATAGGAAATTGCGCTGTGATCAACACCGTGAACGTATCAATTCAGGGTAGACTGCATTGTGTGCAGTGTATCCCTGCATCGTCAGTGAAGATAGAACTGAATAGAAATATTAGGAAACCAGAAGGCTGAGGACAATATTCTGCTTTGACATTAGATTCTCGTGAGGTGTAACTTTTTTGTTTAATAACAAATATCCCGCCAGTGAGATACGACTCGAGAAACTTATTGATATTTGTGTGTAGCTTTTCCTTGATTTTATAAATAAGGCCTTGTCAGATACTTATGTAACGTCAAGGAATATGGCCGAGCTGTCCTTTTTGCCTTCTAAAACACAGCTTATCTCGGAGGCTAACCGATGAATTTATTCGAGAGTTGCACTTTTTCTACTGAACGCAAGCTGGTGAGAAAAAAATAATTTCGTTTTTGTCCAAGTGTTTTTCTAGTTTGAATAGTGAAAGCTTCTTGTCGAGGTGACAACAGTGGGATCTTTACCTTCCTTCGGGATCATCGTTATTTCTGGCAATTTCCAGCATTTGGGAAAGTAACCAAAAAGTAAGATACCATTAAGTATGTGTCTCAGTTGGATGATTGCAGACCTTAGCAGTTCCTGGGTTATTTGATCGTAATAGGGTCGAAATTAGGAACCTTTTAGGATCAATGTAGTTAGGTAAGAATCTCAATACTTTGGAAGCTTTGAATTGAATCGGTTGGGTCGTATACTGGGGAATCGAAAATGATAATTCTTCCTCTGTTACCTCTGCGTTTGGTTGAAAAACGCCTCGCAAGTATTGAGCCAAAATTGAACCTTCTCGGCATGACTCATCGCACAGCTGTCGTCCGACAAATGGATTGATGGTTCGTGCAGTTTTGGCCTATTTAGCTTCTTCGCCACTCTTCAAATGGAATAATTCGTTAAAAAGACGTTAGGTTTTCAGGGAAGCATTTTTATGTTGCCCCTTTTTCATTGCTTCTTGTAACACTATTTCAGCTGCTACTGCCACGTCCTTTTTCGAATTTAGCGATTTAGTTGTTGTCATTCACGCCTCGTTGCCGTTTTATGCTTATAAATTGGTCAATTATTTTTGAACACTTTGAGGGATCTGGAGCAAAGTTGGTACCATAACTCTTACATTGTTTAATCATGGTCTTTAGGGCTGAGCTGGGCAGACTACTTTCGAATTCAAGAGAACGCACCTAATTGTCTATTGCAAGCTTTCATACAACCGATAATGAAGTTAAAATAAACATCTATCATTAAAAATGTAATCCTAGTTAGTACAGGTCTATTAAACAGCATGCCATTGCATCCAAAAAGTAGACGAGACCATCATAAAGACATTAGTTTTGAACCTAGGATGGATTCATGTGCAAGAAACATGAACCCTTGACAAATAGTAATAAATCATACCAAACTGTGAAACAAGTCGGAAGTGGTTTTGTGTTCATCTCATTCGTTTGCATGTTTTCCGTTCGTATACACCTACAAAATTCAGAATATTTCAGGATATATGTATTACCAAACTCCAATTCCGCCGTTCGTATGGGTTCACTTTATATGATGAGGATGTCATACACATCTTAAAGTGCAATAAATTAACGTGTAATACAAGATTTTGACCTTCTATAACTTTGTTCATATAAATTAAATTGTGCATTATTGGTTTTATAAAAGTAGTTCCTTTGTTTTCTATAGTTCGTGTTAAGTAAAACTAAGAAAAGTTTCCGGTTTTACTATAGGTTTATTTTGGTGTTTCGTATTGTGTATAAACGTATAAAATCGCCGAATTTTGTACTTTCTGGATAAACTTAAAGGGGGTTGGTAAATTTCTAAAATATATTAATATTCTGTATATTAACTTAATTTGAGCAAATGAGGCCTAAATTTTCTATAGATACATTATTGCGTTTTCTTCACTTTCGAGTTCACTGGATATACATATGCATGTATTGTTTGGTAGTCGAGAGATTTTCTAATACTAGGAATTTATTAGTACATATTCAAAAACTCAGTTGCCTAACTATTACTGTAATGATGAGAACTAATCCCAAACTCATTTGAAAGTGAAACAGAAAGCAACCAACGGCGCATAAACGCTTCATGCCATTGTCGCGTGGGAAGATCACAAATCATATGATCATTAGAGATGGGTAGGTGATGTATGTAATATTACAAAAAGGATATAACCTTAAAGTATGATATTACATTACCATCACCGAACGCGATCCAAACATTACAACATCACCAGCATTACCCCATTGCCAAACATCACCGCATTGCCAAGCCTAATTGCATTACCAAGCATCACCGCATTACCTAGCATCATCGCATTACCAAGCATCATCCCATTACCTAGCATCATCCGATTAGCAAGCATCACCGCGTTGCAAAAGTGAAGTTGTAATATAGCATTACCTAACATTTAGCATAGTACAAGTCATGGCGGCAGTTGTCGATGCCGATGCCGAGTATTGGGTTGGCTTTAGGTTGGTTCCGGGCTAGCGTGGAGCTGACTTTTGGCCAGGTTTCGGACTGGCTTTGGGCTTGCTTAAGGTTCCAGGCTGGCTGTGGGTTTTTCGGGTTTCAGACTGGCTTTGGATTCGCTTTAAGTTGGCTTCAGGCTGATTTTTGGACTGTTTACAGATTGGCTTTGGGTTTGCTTTAGGTTAGCTTCGGGCTGGCTTTGGACTGCCTTTTTGATTAGTTTCGGTCTGCCTTTAACTTAGAAAATTATTTCGAGTGTATCTGCATATTGGGATACAGATTCTTGGCTTTAAGTTATAGATTGTAATGTTACGGATTAATATATTTAATAATTTGATATATAATATTTTCTAGTATAAACGGCCGAAGAGACAATCGAGTGCTGATATCGACTATCAGTTTTGAATCTGTTCCCCTGGCCAACTTTGATGTGAAAAGGTGATTTTGATCTTGTCTGTGACAGCTAAACATCTAAGTAACGTAATGCTCGTTCGCAAAAGTCATGATTCCCTGTTTTTTTGCATGTGAAAATATTGCACTATCTATTATCCTATATCCTTATGGGATTTTTTGTTCTTTTTTTCTCCTCTTACATGAAAGGTTCATTTCTTCTTCAATGGTACTTATTTGGCGCTGTCGCTTCTTTACACTTTAAATGTAACAAATGCATGCCAAATTACTCTGGTAAAAAGTTGATGATATAACATCATATGTACGTGTGAGGTAATGAAAGGTGATGTTTGTGATATTACTTTGTAATATGTAATACTTTGTAATACTTTTTCAAAAAGTAATATGAAATCACACTACCTACTAAGGCAATGTTTTACGCACCTCCAATGGTCTTGCATCCATTTAGAAATCCCTAAGACAATATCATGTGACTCTGAAGTATGAAAGTCCTTGTAGAGCATTTAACGGGACAAAGGACCTCATAGCTCCCCCAACTTCTCAAACTATCTAATCTTCTTAGGTTGTATTACCCTCCTGGCATCTCTCAACCCTAATATTATCTGAGATGTCCATTGGCTTGACAAAAGTCAACTTACGGGTAATCTTCTGGCCACAGCAACACTCCTAATTTATGACAACTGGCGCTCAACGTGGATTCTGAAAGGTTGGGCTTTACAAACAGTGAAGCTTCAGACGAGAGTGCCTACTTTTCCTAGCGGGGGTGCGATTCATAAAAGTCAGTAATGGTGAAGCACGTGATAGGGGGAAATTATGACATCCAACAATCTAGAGACAAACATTTGTTAGAAATAATAACAGCACTTCCTGTCAAGGAAAAAGTACTAAATCAACGAGAGTAACTGCATAAAATCTGGAGACATATGTATTGGGCATAACAAGGCTCACCTCGGGTGTAAAGGTTTTGTATTTATTTTATATAAGAAACTTTCTACGCATATTTTTCCATTTGTATGTGGCTAAAAAGCCAAAATATTCCTTCATATTTTTCTCAAACTACAAGATATACATACATATTATAGAGGTAGATATTATGCTCACCCTAAACAAACAAACAACAAAATGATTAAAAAACTAAAATGAAGTGTTTCCCTGCGACCTCCCATTCACGTGAGCTCACTTTTTCCTGGTATTGACGAATTGATATGTTATGAGGACATCATACACGTTTTAGAATGTACGAAATTAACACAAAATGTAAAAGTTTCACTTTCTATAACTTTATTTAAAAGTTGGATTTCCTTTAAACTTCCTAAAGTTATGCCTTATGTTATCCACTGCCAAATTTTACACTTCTAGAATGAATTTAAGGGGGGATGTATTTTTATGCCTAGATTTCGTTTAAAAAAGTTAATTTTTTCAGATTTTTCGATCGGATAGCTTCTGAAAACGAGGCCTGTTACAATTTTTGGGGGTCATATTTTGAGGCCTCACTCCCCGACATTTCAATGAAGATCAAATATGGGATCACCCTCCATTCACATGTATGGGGAGTTTCTCCTTAAACTTAACACAAAATTGCGCCACTTGTTGTATGTGAAGGGAACAACACACACGCAC
This sequence comes from Hermetia illucens, assembly GCF_905115235.1. Lineage (NCBI taxonomy): Eukaryota > Metazoa > Arthropoda > Insecta > Diptera > Stratiomyidae > Hermetia > Hermetia illucens. Next base: position 135,477,376 of record NC_051849.1, on the reverse strand, counting down.
TTTCATCAATTTTCGTGAAAATCGATCCAGCCGTTTTCAAATGAATTGGGTGTGACAGACAGACAAACACACGGACAAACAGGCATCGACTCGATTCTAATAAAATTTTGTTTCACACAAAACCTTAAAAAGGTGTCGACTCTGTTGCCAGAACTATAGAGAAATATCCTTGTTGTGTTATAATATACGGACAATGTCACGGGAGAAGGTGAAGGTAAATACTCACCAAATATACTTGGTTAAGCAAATATTATAAAGGTACTGGGAATGCAACATAAAAATGCACCTATTCTATTTGTGGGTCTTACGAAAGTAGCCACCGTAGACCTGATTAAAAGCTCTAACTCAAGCAAGAAAGTCTACCTAAATTTGATACAGACATCGATTATTTCGTTTCAGAGGTAGGAAGAGGTGTTTTACTTCTATTCTCTTTAATTTTGCCTTGGAATACATCATTATTCAATATTGTTTACTAAGAGGAATGGAACACTAATAGTGCAACCGACGCAACTGGCAGCTCACGGTTACGATGCAGATATCAGTACCTGATCTATTGAGCGATTCATAAATTTATTCCAGGAATTTTTTGAGTTATCGAAGGAAGTTTGAGAGATTTATTTACACTCATAAAACGAGGATATATATCATGGAAACTGGTGGAAAGACACTATTGATGAAGACAGGAAATCGATACATAATAGTCCAAATTAGAGGAAGACGTCTAAAAATCAAGCAAGTTGGAAAGAGCATCAGAGGAGCTATGGACCCCATTGGACTGTAGCCCTGAAGAGCAATGTATTTCTTAAAACTATTGGTCCTCAATGATTTGATTGATTTGACTTCGTATAAAAGCCGCCGGACCAAAACCTGCCTTAGTGTATATTCTATAAAGAAGCATTTTTGTTTTCAGATGGGTTCCATTGCAAGTGGTAACCAGCAATGGAATTGTTGCCCCTTCTTAGGAGCCTTCTAGCACCTGTGGCGTTCAGGTTCATCGTTGATGAGTCGAGCGACATTAAGTTCGGTGATATTGTCGACAGTAAGAATGCTACCGAGGTATACAAAATTTATCGAGGGCTTCAATGCTCTCCCCATTAATGCAGATAGGAGGAGAGCGCAGTCGAGGTGTTTGAGGAAAAATTCCTTGGTTCATTGAAATGCCTCACATGCACTGGGCAAGGCCGCTTGGAGAATGCCACCGATAATAAAAGGTAGCAGTACACAAATCTGTCAGATTCTGCTTTGGACTTCAAATTCTTTCGAAATTTAACTTCGATGCAGCCTGTGACATTTTGCGACGTCATATATCGCCCTGATAATTGTTATTAGCTTTTCTGAAGTATTCATCCCGCGCAAAGAACTCCAGAAACACTCACCGTTGACGCTTTCTCTAAATCGATGAAAGCAGTTGAAGCCAGCCACTTGATGATAAGGGTGTCGGCCTGGTCCGTACAGGAGGATTTTTAGAGAAGCGAAAGCAGTAACATTGCGGAGATTGCAAGAGCTGTGATAGACAATTCCGCGAAGTTCAGTGGTTTTACCCGATGGAGGTATATTGACGTCCAGACGTTTTTTATGGTAAAGTAATCAGTATCCACATGAAACGGTGGTCAGCCGATTCGTGCATAAACTGTCGTTTTTCACTGGACGTTTTGAGAGTCGTGATGAAGCGCTTCTAACTCCTCCTAAACTGCTCGTTATCGTGGATAAGTAAACACATACAAAATACGGTTCCAACATTATTGTTATTTGCGACAACTTTTGTTACAAAAAAAGCTGATAGTTCTGATTCCTGACTGGAATCTTGCAGCTATCATTTCATCTAATACTGTTCCCCAGGACCCAAGGATGCGCCTAAAGAAGTATTATCTTTGAGCATTCAGAATTCACGTTGCCTTGCGGCAAGCTTACCAGAGTATAACAATTCAGTATTGAGAAAGAGTGAGGTGCAACGCGGAGTACTTTAAGTGAATTCTTAATGCCCAACCCACAGGTGAGATATTGCCTGTCAGTGGGGTATCTACTAACCGGCTTAAGAGTGATTACTACTAGTACGACTTCATGAGATGCCCAGGTGTTACGCATCCATTCAAGTTATGTGATTCATCCCTCCTCCTCTCTCAAACAGGCTTAGGACCATCTATGACGTAGTTGTTTACAGCAAGGACATCCCAGGAGTAAACTAACACTGAAGCATATCACTTTAAAAGCGATTAGAAACACTGCCTAATAGATCGGTAATACCTTTATACATATCTACCTTATTCGGCACTATTTGTTAATTCTGAAACTGCATAGTTTAATGGTTTTGGGAAGTAAATTCGCAGACTTTCTGTGTCTATAACTGTGTGTTATACGCATTTTATTACGAGGAGGATAAGTCTATTTTGATAAGGTGTAACAAATGTCTGCAACAAGACCATCCTTTCTCCCATGGTTGTGACTATCTAAGTCTGCAAACAGCAGAGTGACGGGTAGAAAAGAACAAGTTAAAATGATCTAGAATAATTTGCTTCAAAAAATTAAATTTACTTTCAAAATAGAATCCCCCTCCATTTCCCTTTTTGTGGCAACCAATCCACAATGAACCCCTAAGCTTCCTCGGGTTTTCGCTCGTCTTTCTTAAACAAGTCTGACAATTCGTCAAACAAGTCGGGAAACCGGAAGCTAGACGCTTCAGGTATGAAAGGTTTTGTGTATTTCTTTTCTAAAGAGATTTGAGTGTGCATTTACCCCATTAGTATGTAGCACGTAATATATGCCTATACTATGTGAAAATGTCCACTTTCAAGTGATATTGGCATTCATAGTCTTGAATTTGCAGAGAAGCGACAATTTTGACCTGGTATAACTTTGTTAGTAATAGCGCACCAAATTTAGCAGGATTATGATCTATTCTGTAGCCTACATTGCTGCAAAATTTCGTGATTCTGGGGTGAACTTAAGGGGAGTTTTCCTGTCAATTACTAAAAATTATAGTAATCTACTATTATTAACTTTATTTGATCAGGTATTAGTATGGAGGGTATTTCGGAGCCTAGGCACTATATAGTGGCAACCCCCTGATTTTTTTTCAGATTTTTCGGTTGGGTAGTTTCTGAGAATGGGTTAGTTAAAGAAAAGATCACTTTCAACCCCCCGCAATCCCCACCTTTCAAAGAAATTTCGAAAATAAAATCGGCTTCGAAAAGTACTAACCGAGACTTTAATGCGATACCCCACGTGACTATATTTGATGAAAAAAAAATGTACAACCCCCTTTTGCTTGTGTGGGGACCACTCCTTAAATTCGACGTAAAAGGATTTAACTCACTATATGCATGAGTGTTTACAGTTCTCACCTTCCTACCAAATTTGGTGTGAATCGCTACAATGGTCTCCGAGAAAAATGCGTGTGACGGACAGAAAGACAGACATATAGACAAACAGACAGACGGACAGACAGACAGACAGTAAACGGATTTTAATAAGGCTTTGTGTTTACACAAAACCTTAAAAAAAATATTTCCTCAGTGACGGTGGAGGAACCCCTACTCGATTATCCACCTTGACGCGGTGTAGGGGCTAAGTACGGTTGATGATTCTACGGAGAGACTCTCGAGATGAAACCCGAAACCAAGAGATAATCTACTTTGTCTACTATCCTGGCTTTCCTATTTCAGTCGATGCCTTTTTGCTGGCCTGAGACGGCATACGACTAGGCTAATATTCATATCGATAATTAACACCGAAATTTAGTATTTAGCAGTGTCTGTGTGATTTTTTTTCACCCACCTGTGGGACGGAAGGTATATTCAAATGCTAGAGGATTGATAGTCGATAGACTATTAATGTTACGTATCATTCAGATCATCAGATCATCAGAATTAAAAAAATGATCATGACATTGTTTAAAAAGCCTCGGAGAAATGCTAGAGTGTTCACCTTAGTTAACATGGCAGGATGCATCCCGGTCCTGTTGAGAAATGAGCAAGGTTTTTTGACGCATGGGCGCATCAGGGTTTAAGTAAATTAGTCTGTGCCCCACAAATTCGCTTCTGTAGGTTAAATGTTGGTACATTCACTAGTGAGACGGAAGAACTCGCAACGGCCCTTTCGATGAGGCGTATCGATCATTATCATTAACGGCGGAACAACCGGTATCCGGTCTAGGCCTGCCTTAAGAAGGAACTCCAGACATCCCGGTTTTGCGCCGAGGTCCACCAATTCGATATCCCTAAAAGCTGTCTGGCGTCCTGGCCCACGCCATCGCTCCAACTTAGGCAGGGTCTGCCTCGTCTTCTTTTTCTACCATAGATATTGCCCTTATAGACTTTCCGGGTGGGATCATCCTCATCCATACGGATTAAGTGACCCGCCCACCGTAACCTATTGAGCCGGATTTTATTCACAACCGGACGGTCATGGTATCGCTCATCGATTTCGTCATTGTGTAGGCTACGGAATTGTCCATCCTCATGTAGGGGCCAAAAATTCTTGGGAGTATTCTTCTCTCGAACGCGGCCAAGAGTTCGCAATTTTTCTTGCTAAGAACCCAAGTTTCCGGTCTCAAAGTTGTATTTTCCTATTCTTATTCTTCCTGTTTTACCAGCGCGGTTTGATGTTGTTGGTTGGTTCGTCTTCGGTGCTGACGTTACCACCACATATTTTGTCTTGCCTTCATTGATGTCCAGCCCAAGATCTCGCGCCGATCGCCGCCCGCTCGATCTGGATTGAGGCAGTTTGTACGTTTCGGGTGGTTCTTCCCATGATGTCGATATCGTCAGCATAGGCCAGTAGTTGGATGGACTTAAAGAGGATCGTACCTCTTGCATTTACCTCAGCATCACGGATTACTTTCTCCAGGGCAAGGTTAAAGAGGACGCATGATAGGGCATCACCTTGCCGTAGACCGTTGTTGACGTCGAATGGTCTTGAGAGTGATCCTGCTGCTTTCATCTGGCCTCGCACATTGATCAGGGTCAGCCTAGTCAGTCTTATTAATTTCGTCGGGATATCGAATTCTCTCAGGGCCCTGCACAGTTTTACCCTTGCTATGCTATCATAGGCGGCTTTAAAGTCGATGAATAGATGGAGCAACTGTTGTCCATATTCCAACAGTTTTTCCATCGCTTGCCACAGAGAGAAAATCTGATCTGTTACTGATTTGCCTGGAGTGAAGCCTCTTTGGTATGAACCAATGATGTTCTGGGCGTATGGGGCTATCCCGTTTAACAAGATAGCGGAGAATATCTTATAGATGGTACTCAGCAATGTGATACCTCTATAATTGCTGCACTGTGTGATATCTTCCTTTTTATGTATGAGACAGAGAATGCCTCGTTGCCAACCGTCAGGCATCGATTTGCTGTCCCATACCTTGAGCACAAGTTGATGAACCACTTGGTGTAACTGGTCGCCTCTATATTTAACCAATTCGACTGTAATTCCACCGGCTCCTGGCGACTTATGATTTTTTAGCCGATGAATTGCACGGACTGTATTTGTCCGTAGTCTTCAGTTGGCGGGACCTCCAACTCGCCGATGTTCTGGTTGTTCAGTAGCTCATCAAAGTACTCAACCCATCGCTCTAATATGCCCATTCTGTCGGAAATCAGATTTCCCTCTTTGTCTCGGCAGGATGAGCATCGAGGTGTATAAGGCTTCATCCTGCTGACTTGTTGGTAAAACTTCCGCGCCTGGTGCGGTTGCACAGACTTGTTGGTTCTCCCAGGCTTCCTTTTTCCGTCTGTGAAGTCGCTTCTCCGCTCGACGGAGTTCGTGATAAGTCTCTGCGCGTGCCCGTGTTCTTTGAGAATGCAACATTACTCGGTATGCGGCATTCTTCCGTTCCGTTGCTAGCTTACATTCATCGTCAAACCAGCCGTTCCGACTCCTTTTGCGGTTGGGGCCAAGTATATTTGTGGCCGTATCCATGATAACGTTCTTCAGGTGGTTGTGAAGATCATTAGCTGATGCTTCATCTCCAGGTCCTCTGTTGACTGCGGTTATTGCGGCATCCATTTCCCTTTTATAGGTGTCGCGGAGGGTTGTGTTGTGGATGGCTTCAGTGTTCACTCTCACCTGATTGTCAGAGGGGATTCTAGGTGGTATTGTTATTCGAGCTCGGAGCACCATGCCAACGAGATAGTGATCCGAGTCTATATTGGCCCCCCTATATGTTCTGACATTCATCAAGGCTGAGAGGTGGCGGCGTTCGATCAACACGTGGTCAATTTGGTTGAAAGTGGTCCCGTCTGGAGAGGCCCACGTATGTTTGTGGACCGCTTTCCGCGCAAACCAGGTACTTCCAACAAACATTTCGTGTGACCCTGCTAATTGAATAGTCCGTAGTCCGTTATCATTTGTTTTATCGTGTAAGCTATGGGAGCCAACGTATCGCCTGAATACGGGCTCCTTCCCTACTTGGCTGTTAAAATCCCCAAGTATGATTTTGATATCATATCTGGGACAGGCTTCGAGGGTTCTTTCTACTGCCTCGTAGAAGGTATCCTTCTCCGACTCTGCAGTCTCCTCTGTAGGGGCGTGAACGTTTATGAGGCTTATATTTCTAAACTTGCCTTGCAAGCGCAGAGTGCATAGCCGTTCGCTTATGCTTTCAAACCCGATAACAGCAGGTTTAATTTTTTGGCTGACTAAGAAACCTACTCCGAGCACATGGTTTACTGGATGACCGCTATAATATATGGTGTAGTGGCTCTTCTCCAGGAAACCGGTCCCTGTTCATCGCATCTCTTGCAACGCTGTTACATCAGTCCTATATTGGGACAGGGTATCGGCTAGCTGCTTATCAGTTTCATCTCTGTACAGGGAGCGCACGTTCCATGAGAAAATGCGCAAATCGTTCTTCCTTTGTCGTTGCCGGGTCCGTCGTTTTAAAATTCGTCCTATCCGAGGCTCCTGTTGTGGCTTCGTAACCAGTTGTTTTCCGTGTAGGGTTGTCAGCCCTGCCCAACCCCCAACCTGGAGGACCAGTTGGTACAATTTGTCCCGTTTTTAGGCGCGGGAGACTCGCCTTCATCCTTCTCCGTCTGCAGCTTTTCGTCAAGAAAGAGCTCCCAGCGGTCACCACGTGGAGGTGGAGATAGGGTTTGGTAGTAGAGCTGTTGGTGTTGGTTCAGCAGGCATTTCCCAGGTTTTATGCTCCATCGTGGGTACCAATCCACGTTTCGCCCCGGGACCTATACTACCCTTTGACCACCGGATTGATACCACCGAAAATTTCCTTCTCAAAGCAGTCCTCCTCTCTTATTAAGCCGTTAGACAGGGCTCAATAAGAGAGGAGGCGAAATCATAAGAAACCTAGATGGGAAGTAGCCATTATTAATGCAGTTATTAAAAACTGCTAGCAGAAATTTCAAGGAGACTCTGGGAAGGTTTTTAATTACAAAGTTTGGGATTTCGCCAGGCCCGGGTGAACTTTTATCTTTTAGGTTTTTGGTTAAGTCAGTGACTTGAGGTAAACTCAGATGGCTTAACTGAAGGGTTCGTTGTGGAGAAGTTTGTGAGCTTACTAGAGTTGATTGTTGACTCAACAGTCGACGAATGTAGAAGTATTGAGCTGAGTCTCAAAGGATTCCGCGAGAACTTGTGCTTTCACTGCGGATGGGCTCCCGGTTCCTAATAAGAACGAGCTGCAAGATTTGTGTTTGCTCGTTAGCTTGTTGAAATGCTGAAACACATCTGACCCAGGTTTAGTGTTTGCTAGCTTCAGTGTGAATTCTTTGTTGCGGAAAATTGTCATTCTTTTCCAATTAATGGTACCTAAGCAATTAATCCGGGAAAGCAAGGCTTCGAAATCAGTATTGACTTTATTTCCGTATTTGTGGAAAATCCGTTTGAGTTTCCTACGTAAAATCTATTTGACTTTCGTGTGCAATATGATATCGTGTGAGAGTGAATTATATTTTGAATCTCATCGACCTTAATAAGCCTTATGTTTTGCTTGTAGCAGTATTAATGACGTCAGTGGCCAAGGTGATGGCTTCGTCGATTTCTGTCTGATAAGTTGAGAGTTTTTTCAAGTTCAACCTTGGTGTAAGGGTTGAATTGGATTTGTCCCAGTCAGCGTGGGCGAAGGATCTTACGATGGTCATCACTTGCCTTTGCAGTTGGGAGGACGAACGAAGTTTAAGGTGTCCTGCATAATGATCAGACATGCCTGGTAGTGTATTATAAAATATCTCTTGAAAGTTCATAGAAATTTTCTCAGATAGTAGGAAGTAGTCAAAGGTAGATTGACTGCTGTGTTTTGTCGATGAATCTGGCAAGACCAAGTAAACGTAGGCTGGCGAGTAAGGGTCTTGGATCCATTTGAGTACTGCTTCTCCATTTATGTTGACTGCCGAATCGCCCCAGGAGGTATGACTTGAGTTGAAGACGCCACCGAAAATGAGGTACTTGGATTTTAACTGGAGATTGCCCAAGGCCTTAAGATATTGTCCCAGTTTTCAGTTTGACTTCTGGTTTTGATTCTTACTATTGCCACCGCGGGGAAGAAGTGAGCAAGTTTTCAATAACGAATTCCTCAAATTGATAGTCTTTCCTGACTAAAACGGCAGCGCCAGTGCTGTTGTCACTTCGGATAATATTATATCCAGTGAATTGGACATTTGCCTGCTTTTAAGGTGAATTTCTGAAATGCAGTAGAAGTCTGCTTTCAATAAATTGGCAAGTCCGATTCATTGAGTGTGGATACTGCTTATTAGATGCAGTGTGGCTCCAACTACTTGTTACTGGTTTAAACACGTAAATATTTGGCTTATCAGTATAATGGTCATTGCAGAATCTATAAACGTTTTAGGTTTTCCTGACTTGCATTTTGTCCACTTAGATTGATCATCGACCCACTGTGCCATGGCGCGGAAGTATGAATTGATACTTTTGGGTAGGAGGTGTATCGTAAGCACTTTACGCTAGTATAGAGAGAGTAGTGTAATCTCGCAGTGTTTCTATCGATGATTTAATAACCTTGCACACCAGCTATTCAAATCTGGCCACGAAAAGCGTTGAGATGCAAATCAGAGATATTTTTGTGTTATATATGTATGAAAAATGTTTACCAGCAATGAAGATGCGCATAAAATTCTCACATATTGTCTAAAGGGCTTGTAAGGCGAGCATCGACGCACACATATGTACTGATTTGCCTTATTTCCTTTGCGACCGGCCGGATGGTCGAACCGGTCCGGTCAAACTAGTAGGCCAGCATGCTTCCATGGTTGAACTAAATACAGTGAGATTGATTATTTACTTACCCAACTGTAAACTGGCATGGAAGATTTCAGTCTTACCTGCACAAGAGTGATGGACAACGCTGATTAGACCTTTTTTTGTGGAAACTGTGATGAGATTCCTTAGTGACTTTATGTTGTCACAGGGTGCCTGTTCCCAGCTTACTTTGGCAGAGAGATGCTGGTAGATGGAGCTGTATTACGTATTAAGCTCGCGTTCTCTTTCCTGCGAAGAAGATTTAGCTGGACCGGTGAAGGGACCGGATGGCAACAGGTGCTTGGAACTAACAAACTCCCTCTTCCTGTTGTTTTCTCCCATTCGTGAAAGGAATTCCCCGATCTGGAGGCTGGAGCTATCTCGAAGTAATATTTGAATTTGAATTTTTAGACTTGTTCTCTGATGATGGCTTGCCATTCCGGGAGTCCAACACTCTGTGCGTAAATGTATTATTCCATCCTACCTACAAAAAGTTATAGTCGATTAGACAAAACCCTTTCTAGCGGTTGCTCCAGCTGGCAGAGTATTTCTATTGCCACGAATTTCTTTTTAAACTTTGTACGAGAAATATGACTACAACAAATGTTCCTTTTTCCCTTGCAGACTTAGACAGATAAAATAATGGGGTCTTATTTCGACCATCGGCTCGATCAAAAGCGGCTTGTAATTGCGGAACATTTACCCAAACAAGAAACTAGTGTGAATTCTTGTCATCAGCAGTTATCACCACAACAAATTACACATTTGTTGAAAAACGAAAGAGCACAAATAGGATCTAAACCGAGGAAACCCCGAGTCTACATAAACCATGCCCAACTAGAAGTTTTAGAAGCTGCTTTCAAAGACAATCCGTATCCGGATAAAGAGCAACAAGAATATCTTGCCACCTTAACTAAACTAGCCGAGATAGAGGTGAGAGTATGGTTCCAGAATCGACGAGCAAAAAGTAAAAGAGAGAAGCGATTGTTTAACGATGAAGCTAGGGTACAGCCATGTGCTTCTCTGAATCAGTTACACGAATTAGAAAAGTTTAAGTTACATAAGAACTCTGGGTCAGAGATCAGCATTGAACTGGAATATCAATTGCCAACGCCTGAATCACAAAATGATATAAGACAAGGGTCACCTGCTATAGATACGTGTCTAGAACAAAATGTTTCAATTCATCAATTTCTCAAATTACCATTATCGTTATCGGGGGGTCTACGCTTACCTGATACACAAGTAAACCATTCTATGTTGCCAGAAAATTGCCAACGACTTTTTTCAGGGATAGGAGTTAAGGAAAATGATCAAAATATGCGGGAATACTCCTTTTCCGAATTAGATTTTCTCATGACTGATGCTGTGCCAGATATCGAGGAAATAAACCCAACACTGACGATTGATTACATTGATTAAACCTTGGTACATTGATTACATTGATGAAACCTTGATGGGATATTTTGTGAGTACAACTGAAGCTGATTTACTCAAAGACGATGCTATGCAAGCAGAAAACTATTATTTAGAACCAACGACGGAAAGAGACTTGCAGGACCTAAACCAATACATGTGGACGATTTTAAAACTGGAGTATTGGCAAACAACGATTCAGGGGTGATTACTATTAGTCATAGAATCCTCGTTTTGTGTTCTATAACCCTCTCTTGTATAGTGTATCCGACAACTAGTGTCTGTGATCTCGACTCTTCGTAATAAAAGAAGCTTAGCATAGTTTGCTTAGTTACAATCTTCGGGTTTTACTGCGATACTCAGTCCCCTAATAGATTGGGTCTACGTCGTGCTTGTATAAAGCCTGCTCCACACGTTTACCGATGGGACGAGCTCCAAACCTTCACACTCTTCAGTCAAAAACGAATAGAACAATCGTCCTCGCATCAGCAAACTTAGTTCCCTAACTAGGGAGGATAATGTTCACTTAGCGTGCTTCGTTTCCTAGTAGTTGTTTTGTGTTGTTGTTTTTATGGTGGTTCTACCGAACAGTGTATTGCATTATATTATTCGACTGGTTTACTATTTTAACAATAGTGATATTGACAAACCTCGCTCTCCTTTCGCAGACTAAGAAAACGAAAATTTCGAAAATATTAATATTACATAATATTATATTATTAAGTTTTCCGGAAAGATCGACAAGAGACCGTATAGGGCAGCTCCTTGAAGGGCACTGAAGTTCAGTTGAAATTTAATAAATGGAGATGGATAGGGCCGAGGTTGCTGCCAAATTCGTGGCACTACTGTTGACTACACAGCTTCTGTGTGCTGCACTTTAAAAACGAACTCCAAAAAGATTCATATATTTCCCGGGATCACTACATGTAGCAAATTATACTGCTTACGACCTTGAAACGAAGCAAAACGTTATCAGCACACAAATATATTTACAACATGGGTCCTGGGCAAGTTAGCTACCTCATCCCTACCACACGGATACGCTATTCCGCGCTCCTTAGCGAGTTGATTTGCTCCTGTATTCAATGTTTTTGATTGAACTATAGTATTATACGGCTAATCAAGCAGGTATATGGTAGCCAGGCGAATTGTTTTTCGAGTACGACAAAACCTTGACTCACTCAGTTTTAACAACAAATGGTTATCTGTATGCCCACACGCTTATTTTGTCCAACTTGTCCATTGTCTCTTTATATTCTGGAATAAAAATAAACATGCAGGAAAGTGTTTTCCTGACGTTACTGAGGTAAAGAAGGGAACGGTACAAATGTTGTCAGGCATCATAGAAATCGACTTTGAGGAATATATTGAACAATTAAAAGTGGAAGGAGTAGGGAGAGAAAGGAGTGTACTCTCAAGGGGATACAAGAATGTTTCTGTAGAAATTAAATGAATATTTTTTAAAGGAGTTCCTTTCAGTAGTCTAGTCTAGTAACTTTCAATATTAATTAGTATATTACTATCACTTCTTTCAGATTCTCTGTTATTCCGCAATCATAACTTCGGTGGACTTGAAAAGTGAATTTCATAATTTTCATGCTGGAGAAGTAAACTGCAATCATCTAACATATTGTAAAGGTAAGCTGAACTACATACAGTTGCGAAATAAAGGATTCAATCAACAGCTATTATACCAACCGGGCTCGCTGAGATAAACTCAGTTTTGCATTAATTGCTTAACTATGTAATTCAATCGAAACGTTTACGGAACAACGACCAATAATGCGAAGGACTGACATTTTCGAAGAGGAATAAAAGTATCTGAGAGGATATATACAAATAAGTAAGTAAGTCTACATTACATATATAAGTTCAGCAAGCATTTCTCAGATTTGCGCTGAATCCCCACGCTTTCGTCCTGAAACCTATACTACCCTTTGACCGCCGAGACCAACATTATTGGTACCATCTTTTTTTACGAAAAATATTATACTTCTATGATTATCTTTCTAAAAATATAGTAATATACTATTATCAACTTTCTTTAAACTGATATCGAAATGGAACGTATTCGGAAAACCAGATGTCATAAGGGCGTCACCATGACTTTTTCAAAGCATACAGTTGGGCAGTTTCTTAGAATGAGTGGTTGGTTTGTGTGCACTCCACCTTAAATTCATGCCATGCCATTATAAAACCTTAAAAACAAAAATTTAGCACAGATAGCCACCATACCAACCAACAATTCGTGTTTGTGCATCGCCTCCAAGGCCCCAATTACCCTCTTTGTTTCGAGCTCTTCCGGCAAGATGGAGCAATAATTTATATTTGGCAATAATTTTCACATTAAAACATGATGCTGAATATGTTTGGCAATGTCAAATAGAAGTTTTTCCTTCTCTGGTATGATGTATGCTTCTTTTAGTGGTATTTTTTTAATGGCCACAGTTCAAATGTCACTGATGGTAGAACGATTGGTATTGTGACTGAAAGGCCACAAAGCTGTGTCAGCACTTGAGTTAAACCAGGATAATAATCAAGGGCAAGCGCAATGTTGACCACATTGCTTGCTGGTATACCGTTATAGTCTTGAGTAAAATGCTCTGACAAACTTCAAGACCAAGATCTGCTTTAGTAAAGTTAATTATAGTATATTTTTATTGTATTATTTTATTTATTTTTCGATACCCCCCCTCCCTCTAAGTTCACCCTAGAATCATGAACTTCTGCAGTAATATGAGCCATGATAAAAGCGTGCTTGGTAGAAATCGCACCATTATTAATAAAGTTTTAATCTACATCATTGCATTTAATCTCTTCCCTTTCCTCTTGCACAACTATGCGTTCGCATTCTGGTAGACCTTGCAGTGGTAGACGCGATTCGTATTAACGCTGAAAACTGCCGAAAAGAAAGCCCTCATAGCCTGGGACTCCGTTTCAAAGAGCATTTTTACTGTGAGGAGCCTACATACCAACAGAGATTTCCCATATAAAACAGAGGATGTTGCGCAGCAGGATTCGTGGCATTCGAAATTTATTTCGAACGTTGCGGATACGACGGATAGATGGCGCACGCCTTTAGAACTCGACACGGGAGTGGAGAGCTAGCGGTGAGAATGTGCCGGGCAGAAAGAACCACATGGAGGCGGATCGCTTGCGGTGCAGCGTTTCATAATTTCTCTTTCGTTCCAATTAGTGGATTTTATCGATATGTATAAATCATTCTGATCAAGCATTTACGGTCGTTTTTAAGGTTTTGTGTAAAACAAAACCTTATTAAAATCGATTCAATGTCTGTCTGTCACACGCATTTTTCTCCAAAACGGCTAAACCGATCCGAACAAAATTTGGTGGACAGATGGGAACTATGAAATCCCACGCATACAGCGAGTGGCATAAATTTAGGTGGAGTTTAAAGGGGGGGGGGGATTCAAAAAATTTTTTCACCGGATATAGTTGTGTAGGGTATCAAATGAAAGGTCTCGATTTGCACTGAAAGTGACATTAGTTTTGACATAAATTGCAAAGTGCGTGAGTAAGGAGTCAAAATGTACGCACTTGAAGTGAGACAGGATTCATTTTCGGAAACTACCCAACCTAAAAATCCGAAAAAAATCAGGGTGGTGCGCCTAGATGAAATCTAGGCCTCAAAATATGTCCCATTCCGATATCTGCTCAAATAAACTTACTAATAGTAAATTACTACTTTTTAGAAATTTACTGAAAAACCCCCCTTAAATTCCTCCTAGGACTTCCGAATTTTGTACCAGCATAGGGGACAATATTTCGTATATATGTGCTAAATTTCATCGAAATCCGGCAATTAACGCCAAAGTTATTGTAGTTCAAACTTAGCAATTTCGCGCGAGTTTACCGCTTCCAAAGCTATGCAAATCAGATGCTGACGTCTAATTACCCGGAATAATTGACATTCGCGTGGAATATTATTTATCTGCAGCCCTTTTTAAGGTTTTATGTAAAACACTTATGTGAAATCTAATCTTCGAGAGATGTCCCATTCCGGTATCTGGTCAAAAAATTTACTAATAGTATATTATCAACTTTTCGAAATAGACTAAACAACTCTCCTTAAGTTCATCCTAAGTGTACTAAATTTTCCACCGACATAGAGGACAGCCTTGGGCATATACTTACATGCCAGGTTTCATGAAAATCCAACTATTAGTGGGAAAGTTATAGCAGTTCAAACTTATCAATTTCGTGCTAATTAACAGCATTCTAAGCCATACAAATAAGATGCTGACGTCATAATTAATTCGAGTGAAATATTAAAATTCCATTCAAGAAGAATCTAATTCTCCCTAGCTCTTTTTAAGGTTTTGTGTAAACACAAAACCTTATTAAAATCGGTTTACCGTCTGTCTGTCTGTCCGTCTGTCTGTCTGTCTGTCTGTCTGTCCGTCACACGCATTTTTCTCGGAGACGGTTATAGGGATTGACACCAAATTTGGTAGAAAGGTGGGAACTGTGAACGCTCACACATACAGTGAGTTACATCCTTTTACGTTGAATTTGAGGGGGGTCCCCATACATGCAAAAGGGGGGTGTAAAATTTTTTTTCATCAAATATAGTCATGTGGGGTATCAAATTAAAGGTCTCGATTAGTACTTTTCGAAGCTGGTCTTAGTTTTGACATTTCTTGGAAACGTGGAGAGTGCGGGGGGTTGAAAGTGATCATTTCTTTAAGGGGGCCATTCTCAGAAACTACCAAACCGAACAATTTGAAAAAAATCAGGAGGCTGCCACTATATGGTGCCTTGGCTCCGAAATACCTTTCATACCGGTATCTGTTCAAAGAAAGTTAGTAATAGTATATTACTATAATTTTTTGTAATTGGCTGGAAGCCCCCCTTAAATTAATCATAGCGGCGCGAAATTCTGCAGTGATGTAGGCTATAATGTAGAGCATGCTCATACCAAGTTTGATGGAAATCGCACTATTGCTAACAAATTTATAATACGTCGAAGTTGTTGCTTCTTTGAAAATTGAAGACTATCAATGTAAATATTACCCGAAAGTGGACATATGCATATATTACGTGCTACGTACTAAGAATTACACAAAACCTTTCGTACCTGAAGGGTCCAGCTTCCGGTTTCCCGACTTGTTTATATTTGATGTTGGTTAAATTGTTTTCATTCGCTAATAATATTAAACTGAGAGCGTGAAGCGTATGAGGTTGACCATTATCAACATAGGGCTTTCCATCAAATGATTTATTTAAATCGCATTCTAGAAAATAGAGAGCAATGGAATTTTTAGCTATATTACACGGAGCTGTCGTGCACTCGTCGCTCCTCACATCTTTTTCTTTTTCTTCAGCCTTCAGTTCACAAGCGGGGTCGGCTCGTGATGATCAGTTTCGTCATTTTATTTTATCAAATGCCTGATCAGGATGTAATCGCGAGACCTTTAAATCCCCATCCAGCGTATCAAGCCACCATTGTTTTGGCCGGCTTTTTGGTTGCTTACCATTGCTTTCGATGTTCTGATCAATACTGGTTGTTGAATTCTCGTTAGCGTGAATTACGTGACCACACCATCAAAAACGCCTCTCTTGCAGTTTTTCCACGATCGATGCAAACCCATATCGATCGCGGATATTCTCATTTCAGACGTAATCAAAACGTGTCACGCCACCAGTGCAATGCAACATCTTCGTCCCCATTACCGCAAGACGCCGTTCATTACCCTTTATAGTCACTCAGAACTATAGAGAGTAGCAGACGGACGATATTGCAGAAAATTTTAGATTTGGGATGTGCGCTGATACGTCGATCACAAAGAACACCAGTTGGGGAATGCCACTTCATCCAGGTTGCATTGATGCGGGAAACAATTTCATTACGCAGTTCTCCATTGGCTGATAGCGTTGACTCGAGGTTTTTAAATCGCCCTTCGAGATATTTAAATCGCTCAGTTCTGGCAATGGCAGTAACCTGCCCAGAACTGAACGATTTCAATATCTCGGGTCAATGCTATAAGCCAATGGAGAACTACGTTATGCTCCTCACATAGGGAAACACAAAACCTTTTATACCTGAAGCGTCAAGCTTCCGGTTTCCCGACTTGTTTATTCATTGTTGTGGGAATTCTGCGCTCGATGCGAAAGTGGAGTTGTTACAGTGAGGTGACACAAAACATCTAGAAATTTAATTTTTGTATGAGCTGCCGAACGGCCAGCGAACGAATTCTAATTGGTGCTATTCCTTTTCCATAACAACGTTCGAGTTTAACGAGCCAGGTCGCTAGGACGTTACGAAAAGGTAGTATAACCAAAAGGATATTTATTAAAACCAGCGTCAAACAACCTAGAAATAGCCCAAAGGTGACATTATGGTTGCCTTGCTCGAACATATGAGAGGGATTGGGAATGTTTTTAATGGTCGTAAGAATAACAGTGAAAAACTCGTACTTTCTGTAATTGTACTCGCCTTGTCATTTCCGGCCAATTTCTCGGAGAGAGGACATGTCATAAAATCTTCAACTTAACGGCAAAGGATGTCTAATCTCATCCTTTACAGCGCGATTCGTAGTAGACTTAGGGAGCTTTTTCCTTGTGTATTACTTCCACGTCCGCCTACTGCGGTTGGCAACTTCAGTTTATCACTATTCACAATAATATGAAAATAATAATAATCGTCGGCGCAACAATTTATTGGATCAGAGCCTTGAAGTGTGTTAGAGCACTTCATTCAAGATAGTAACGGTACACTACCGTCCATTGTAAGAGACAATATAGTCAGCATTGTAGGCCTATTTTCCTTTGTGCTGTATCCTTGTGGTAAATAAGTAGATCTAAGATATGCGGTGTTTAAATGTATCCAGGGTTTATGGCCACCTGGATAATTATCGGCTCATGATTTTGCTTCAAAATCATATGAAGAACAGATCCCGAAGTGTAGCAGGTATATTAAATTGGTCCATTGGTGAGGACCAATGATGCAATGCATGAGGATGCAGTACGGTTTTTGCCAAATTTGAAGCAATCACTGTTTGTGATGATTGACTCAAATAAGACCGGTGCGATCATTGTCAAGGACAACGATCAACCCACAAGTGATCAAAGAACTTTTATGGTTCCGAGTGCTGGGACCACCAAACCCAATAAATATAGGACTAGATCAGTGGTATAACCCGCTAGTGAGGATATTTGCGATTGAAAAGTTGCGAGAGAAGCGTTTAATAAGTCGCTAGTGAAGATTGGTCTGACTACCTAAGCCGGCTGGAGACAATTCAACGACCGATGGCTTAGTCCAATGGACGGAGGTTAGAAAGCCAGACTCCATCTGGATGAAGCTTCAAACCGAGAAAAAACTAGAGCCCGATCCAGACGAGCCGACTCTGTTACCGAACGGAATACAGTCTAGAGGAGAGGAGAAAAAGTCGCTGCTCAGGAACTTTTACGATAAAATATTAATTAAATAGGTATATGTATGTATTTGTGTCTGGATAGCTGAGTGGGTAGAGCACAAGGCTATCGTACGGAAGGTCGCGGCTCAAATCTCACTGGTGGTAATGGGATTTGTATCGTGATCAAATTACGGCGGATACCAGTCGACGCAGCTGTGAATGAGTACCTGAGTCAAGTTAGGGTAATAATCTCGGGCGAGCTCAATGCTGACCACATTGCCTTCTACAGTGCAATATAGTACTGTAGTGTACCGTTACGGTCTTGAATGAAGTGCTCTAACACACTTCAAGGCCTTGATTCAGTATGGACTGTTGTGCCAATGATGATCATTATGATAATTGTATGTATGTGTGTATATGGATAAGCTGGTAATATAGGATCTGTACTTAAAAACCATCACGCCTCCAACCAGATGGAGGGCTTTTGCACTGAACTTTTTATTTGAAAGTTTCAGTTGATAATTAGTGTCAAATGATGACTCACCATATAAATAAATCTGTTTCTTTGCAAGAGAATTGGATTATTTTTTTCTCGTTGCAGATATAAATATTTGTAGCGATGGACTCACAATCGAAGCTTCAATTTACGAGAGAACAGACCGCTATTCTGAAGTATTGCTTCCAAAATGGAAATTGCACAACTTCTTTTTAAATATTTAAACTGAGTGAAAAGTGCCCCCGCAACAAGTTGAGATCTGGCTAAAGGACAGACAATCGAATGCTGCTAATCAACAACAACCCGGAAAGAAAAAGGCAATAGATTTGGTAAAAGTAGAAATTTTAGAAAGAATTTTCAATGTACTCGCCTATTTGAATGCAGCACAACGCATGGAAATTGCGACACAATCAAGTCCAACAAGGATTACTACCGGGTTCAATAAGGAAGCCCTCTATGCCCATCCATGCCTCTACCGGGAAACGAAGTTGATCATACAATGCAAGCCGACTTAACACTGGGGATAAATGTTGAAGAATGCCTCCAGCGGAAAACGAAGATAATCATCAGCCTTATTCCTCAAATGAAATAGTGGTTGGGGAAAACGAGGTTCTCCCACTTCTATCCATGTCTACACTTGAAAACGGAGCTGATCAAATTCAAATGAAAATCCTGAATATCAGGCAACAAACCGGAGCCTCCCTACGTCAATGTTCTATAAACGACAAGCTTCACCCATTTGCGTACTGAAGGTCCTTCTACTGAGACCAAAACCGGAACCAATCAATTCCTCCGATTAGTGGCCCTGCAGCATTCATAAAACCCGAGCCCTTGGAAAAAGATTCTTCTCAGAATCGAATTCATAGCTCCACAAATGCAACAATGAGATTCCAGGCTAGAGAAACGTTACCTCTACTATACCTTATGGACCCAAGTTCGCTAGCTATGCCTCTACTAAGAAATGAAGCTGGGGGAGCTCAATTAAAAATTAGAGACATCACGTAGATGACTAGACTACCTGTAAGTGAGTTTATACAGAACAAGAATTCGAGTGATAATATTCAAATTAGTTCTTCAGCTGATGGTCCAATAAATTTTATTAAATTGTAGCCTAAATTCTATTGTTTTGAGGATGAAACATCGAGGAGCATTAATAAAAATTGTGATTCCGTTGTTGATCCTGCACCTTATATTAAACAAGGGAATGTAGAAAATTATCCTTTGGAGGAGAAATTCGAAAGTAATTGATCCATAATTCATTAAATGTTATTGTATTGAAGGATTTCATGTATTCAGGATTTTTCAAGTTACAGTGCCACAAATGTATACGAATTAAATCGAACAGGCAACTTATCTGAGATCGAGAAATTAGATACTGACTGCATAAGTGAAGTATTGACAGTAACAGACCAACAAGGCAGACCGATTCGACATCTAGTCTAAAGGTAAAGGTTCCATTAATTTACCAACAAACGAAACTAATCGTCCTCAACTAAAATTAGTAGACATCACCAGACTAACAGGACTGTAGGTCAATGCTTGAAGAGTGAAGAAAGAAAAATGACCCGAATTAACGTTCCCGTTGTTGGTCCTGAAGATTTTGCTAAATTGGAAACTAAAGATCTGTGTTCTGAGAACGAAAAACCCGAGAATGACAACCAGGTACATAATTCTATTTTAGGGCCTCCTGACAGAAAAATATACAAATAATTCGAACCATGAATCCGAAAATATCATTAAAATAAAGGGGGCTAGAAGATGCAGTGGTGATGGTTTAATTCACAATATTTCATCTACTACGATGGCAGACAGACGTTCTAATACTGAGGAAGAAATAAAGTACGTGTTTCAAAATGTCATCGACACGCAAGTGTTCGCAACACATGCGGCCGAGTGTTCGAGAAGCGAGAAACTTACTGGTGATATCCAAAGTAATTCGCTATTCAACAATCCATCAGAGCGCATTAAATTGGAGCCTTTAGACCATTGGTTCAGGAACTTTGAATTCGAAAATGATAATGAAATGAATAATGTACTTTTTGACCCCAAGGATTCTATTCAACAGGAGATTATGGGAATAGAGAATGTGCCAATCAGTTCTCCCCAGGGCAGTATGCGATTTAGTAGTTCATTCCATGATTTCTCAAATACAATGCAATCGAATCGAGAAACAAGTGACATGTTTGAGAACGGAAAATCCGAAGCTGAGCAGAGGACTCAGGCTGATAAATCTAGAAAACATTAAATGCCAGCCGAATTGAGAATGAGGCAACAGATTGGTTTTGCCATTCGTAAATGTACTACGAAACCAAGCTTATAAGGCCCACATGCAATGATCCAGAGTGTCTATGGGTCAATCTTCGAAAGACGACATGTTAAGAGACAGTAGTATAACTGATTCTCCTGTTAATGGTCCCGTAGATTCCCTTCAATCGAAGAGCATAAGTTCTGTATCATTTATCAACCATTAGCCTGTCGCAAACTGTCTCCTGGAAGGAAAAAACGTGCGTAATGCGACGTGCGCGTCTGGAAATATCAATGAACAGAAAAATATAATAATAAATAGTTCTCTGAACAGTATTGCAGTTAGTTGAACAGTTCACTATCCTGGAAATAGTTTGGTCCTAGTTTTGGTCCTTCGGCTGAAAATTATGTTAATTTAACCAAAATGGAGACCATAGATATTTGTTCCGAGGACACGGATATGGAAATTGGGGAGGAAGTATCAAGAAGTGCATCTTCTGGAAAAAATAACTCAACGTGTTATCTCACAAACCGCAAACAATCGAATAAAAACAAAACCTTGGCTGTATAAAGACAGATTCAAAATCGATCCTAGAATTGAAGAACTTATCAGTAAATATCAGAGAATGATGGCGCAGCAAAATGCGAAGCAGAGTCCCTCAATCAATATTATGGACATTTTAAAGGGAACTCAAAAACCTACTCCAACTTCGAATCGTCAGCAAAGTATTACAGGCTCTGGGGCAGCAACTCCCAAGAAAGTACCCTGCTTGAGAGTAGGTCACCCAACTGCGGCGCGCAAGTACATAAGATCGATTTTAAATTTTATTCCTTTAAATATTGAAATAATTTATATAATAATTTCGTACAAATGATGTGAAACTTTAAATATATCATTATATTTCTAAAGCATTATCAGAGTGTCCAATTTAGTAAAGGATTAAATTTTGGAATTGATGTGATGAAATGTGATGGAATGTCATGCTGGTGGTTGAGAATTCAAGTAAAGGGAGTCGGTGCTTTTACGATAACTGTAAGGTGAGAAAGCCGATTTCCGCGATGCACTTTAGTGTTGGAGAATGGATTTCTATTAGGAAAGCAACGTGTGAACTGAAGCATCCAGAGTGTTCAAGGTACTGGCCAACATCATTGTTTTTATTCCCTAAGGGTGATAAATCATGTTAACCACACATACGCACATTGTTGTGGTTAAACGAAATGTAATTCAGCTCCTTCCAGATTTTTTAAACAACATGTCTACCGATACTTCGCCCATACATTGTATCGAGCCAGAGTATCCTGACGATAGGGCGGAGACAGTTGTTAACGAAGCCTTCGAGCTCTTGAATAGCAGTGGTGGTCCATTTCCATGTGTTGCTCTCATATAACAGTACATAGAGAACACAACTCAAGTTGAGGAGGAATGTAGGAATGAAGGCGTCAGGGTGCAGCCTTCCCGAACTCCGTTTTGGACTTCAAATTCGATATTTTGGGCCAACATATGTCGTTCTGATATTAGTTATTAGCTTGTCTCAATGCCTTTTTTTCACAGAACACTCTGTTGATAGTTGGGGATTTTTGGATCTCCGTTAACTGTTTCACAAAGATATGTAAGGTCTTCACATGATTAATGTAGTGTATCTACAATGAAAATTACTGTTTGTTTTTGTCAATCAAGCTTTCAAGGTGTTTCTTGATTCGTCCCAAGGTAATTTCAGTTTTTTCGAAGATCTCAGATTAAACAGTATTTGCGGATAAGTGGAAGCAGCCCTGCAGATACCACAGGGACTGCAAGAAATAGATTCTCGGAGAGACCGTCAGGCAATAGCTTGTGCGGGGTTGCCAAATCTCCCATCAGGCGCGTCCCTTCGTGCGGATAGGGGAATGCTCGGCGAATGTGTCATGGGCATGCACATGTACGCATCCGGAGATGTGCGTGTATGGGCATGCTTATGTGCAGGCCGGGTAGGTGGGAAGTAAACGCCCACCCGTGGATGAAAATTGGCTATGGGAAGGACACCCAGAAATATATATATATAAATATGGGAGAGAAGAAAAGTAGTTTTTTACGGTGCAGGGCTTCGGAAACCCAGTGCCGGCGGTTTTTGGGAGTGAGCAAGCGGGCTCCCGGCCGTCGTAGTGGGAGACTTGGCTACTGTGGCATCTAATGCTACAAGAAATAATGGTGGACTGGAAATTATGTCCACACCGGATCCTTTTAGGAGGAGTTCGAAGCTTGGGATATCACCACCGAGAACAATGGTTCTTTTTGGTAGTCGAGATTCGTCGCGGGACTCTGAAAGAAACACGAATAGTCCCCTAATCGACATCATTCCTTGTGGCGCAAGGCGCGAAAGCAAACGGGAACATACCGGAATGGCGTTCCTTACACTCGGGGAACGAATAAATGAACTGTGCGAGTTCACCAAGGAGAGGCGGAATATCCACCAAAATATTTGAGCCTTGATAAGAGGCATTAAATTGTCTTATATCAAGGCACTCGAAGAAAAGAATTCCCAAGCGTCAGTTGGCAAGATCACAAGGGAAACGCAGGTGACGCCTCCCCATGATAAGGCAGGCGGGAAGACAGGAAAACGGGCTAGAGACGGTACCAGCGAGCCTCTAGGACCACAGCAATTCCCGAAGAAGGAAAAAGCCTCTTCACCAAAGAAGGCGGAGCCGGCGAGAATACCCGCGAAAGTCGGTAATTTCACGATTGCAGCCACAACACCTACAAAAGTGGAAGAAACCAACGCCCGGAGGCCCGAACAATGGACTAAGGTGAGCAACAAGAGGACAAAAAGGACAAAAAGAAGCTGCGTCCGGAAATAATAATTATTTCCAAGAAGGGAAATATGTCCTATGCAGACATCCTCCGAAAGGTGAAGTCATACCCGGAATTGAAGGATTTGGGGGATAGTGTGAGCCATATCAGGCGAACACAGAGAGGAGATCTGATGCTGGAGTTAAGTAGATCCGCCGACAAGTCGGCCGATAACTTCCGCGGGAAGGTGGAAAGTGTACTAGGAGAGGAAGCTGAGGTAAGAGGATATCTGTGCTTCGCTAAAGCAACAGTTCAACCTTAGCGATATAGACCAGAGTGCGATAAAAAGGATGAAGAAGGCATATGGCGGCACACAGACCGCTATTATTAGTTTGCCGGCGGAATCAGCTATTAAGTTAATTACCGCGGGCAAGGTAAGAGTAGGTTGGGTAGTGTGCAGGCTCCGGGAGCAAATATCTCTAAAGAGATGCTTCAGATGCCTCGATTTCGGCCATTTTGCGGCGGCATGCACTAGCCAGCATGATAGGTCGAGGAGTTGCAGGAAGTGTGGGGAAGAGGGCCACCTCATCAAAGATTGCACCGGAGATCCACGGTGTATGCTATGTAGTGGGAAAGAGGGCGTGGACGACCGGCATGTTGCGGGAAGCAGCAAATGTCCGGTATATAGAAGGGAGCTGAACCGCTCAGGCAAATGAGATTGATACAAATCAATCTCAATCACTGTGAGGCAGCTCAGGATCTGCTCTCGCAAACCATTCGAGAGTCGAATGTCGAATGTCGATGTCGCGGTTATTTGCGAGCCGTACAGAAGCCACGGCGGTGCGACTTGGGCGGTGGATGCGTCTGGCAACGCCGCAATCTGGGCGTGGGGAAGACAGGCCATTCAGGAAGTCATGGCTTCCCCGACAGCCGGTTTTATAAGGGCGAAGGTCAACGGTGTCCATATTTACAGCTGCTACGCTCCTCCTAGTGCAACCTTAGCACAATATGAGGAGATGTTAGACAGTCTGGTGTTGGACGCTAGAGACCGCAGCCCTAAAATCATTGCGGGCGATTTCAACGTGTGGGCCCTGGAGTGGGGAAGCCGATCGACGAACACCAGAGGTCAAATTTTGTTGGAGTCATTTGCGGAGCTGGACATCATGCTGGCCAACGTTGGATGCGTGCCCACCTTTCGAGGAAAAGGGTCGCGTTCAATCGTTGACCTAACATTTGTTAGCACTTCACTGGTGAGGGAGATGGCTTGGCAAGTGAGTGAGCACTACACCCACAGTGACCACCAGACCATCTTCCTCCGCATTGGGAACCAGGGAAGCAGTCAACGACGTTCTGGAGGTGGAAAGGCTAAGGCGGTTGGCTGGTCTATCGGAGCTTTCGACGAGGAGACATTCCTGGCGGCATTGGAGGGAGCCCATGATCCGGATGGAACAGCGGTGGAAAGGATTACGCAGCTGTCTCAGCGTGTAACCGAAACATACGAAGCTACGATGTCACGACGACGTTTACACCACGGCAAGAGGCCAAACTACTGCTGGAACACGGAGATCGCTGCCTTGAGATCCTCTTGTCTCCGAGCGAGGAGACTTTCCCACAGGACAAGGGGAAGGCCGGAGCACCAGGAGCGTGAGGAGGAATACAGGGATCTGCGAAGCAACCTTAAGAGGGCCATTCGGAGAAGCAAGCGGGAATGCTACCAGAAGCTCTGCATGAAGGCTAATACGAATCCGTGGGGTACAGCCTACCAAGTTGTAATGAAGACGATCCGCCGGCAAAAATCACCTCAAGTGACATGCCCACGGCTCTTGTTGCAAATAATTACAGCTCTTTTCCCGCAGCAGGAGCAGGACGAAAGAGAACCCCAACTAGCAGCTCAGCAGGACGTCTTCTCGATCCCTGATGTTACCGAAGAGGAACTTTGGGAAATCTGCAGACGTATTGGGGACAGCAAGGCTCCGGGATTGGACGGAATTCCGAACAGGGCTCTGAAGGTGGCGGTCAAGGCCAGACCAAGGTGGTTCGCAAGCACATTCGAATTGTGCATGGCGGAAGGAGGGTTTCCCGCCCAGTGGAAGAGGCAGAAGCTGGTGTTGCTACCGAAGTCCCGAAAACCACCCGGCGTGCCCTCTTCATATCGCCCTATTTGTCTCTTAGACACCATGGGGAAGATGTTGGAGAGGGTGATATACAACAGGCTGCTCCTGTTCATCGAGCTTGCGGGTGGTCTTTCAGAGCGGCAATATGGGTTTCGGCGAGCCCGCTCTAAGGTTGATGCAGTAGCAAAGGTCGTGGAATTGGCTCGAAATGCAATGGCCATGGACAAATGCTGTGCTCTGGTGACGTTGGAAGTCAAAAATGCTTTTAAATCAGCCAACTGGGGCTGGATTAAGGGCACTTTGGCCTAACTGGGTGTTCCTAGCTACTTGGCTCGACTCATTGAGAGTTACTTTTCGGACAGACTTCTCTGGTACGAGACCTGAGGTGTGCCTCAAATTTCTGTATTGGGACCGCTGCTGTGGAACATAATGTACAACGGAGTGCTTGGCCTTCGCGTGCCGGTGGAGACAACGCTGATTGGTTTTGCGGACGACCTAGCCGTAGTTGCAATTGCAAAGCATCCCGAGGACGTGGAGCTTTATGCAAATGAAGCCATTCATACCATCAAGTCATGGTTACGAATGGCCAAGCTGGACCTGGCCGACGAAAAGACAGAGGCGGTCCTCATTACCAACCGTAGGAAGAACAACACGGTTACCATTCGGATTGGTAATCGTGAGGTCGTCTCAAAATCGGTTGTCAAATACCTGGGGGTGATGATCGATGCCAAGCTGAGTTTCAAGGGACACTTGGATTATGCGCGAGAGAAGGCAGCAAATGCCAGCTCATCCCTTGCAAAGATGATGCCTAACGTGGGAGGGCCGAAGTATAGTCGCAGGCTACTCATCGCGGGAGTGGTGACGTCGATCCTGCTATACGCGGCCCCTGTCCGGGCGAGAGCGTTGAACCACGCTGTCAACCGGAGGAAGATAAGTTCGGCATACTGGCCAATTGCGCTAAGGGTGTGCAGCACATTTAGGACGGCGTCGACGGAGGCAGTGTGTGTCATCGCAGGAATGATCCCTATAGATCTGCTAGCGAGCGAGGCATACTGGCTCTACGAAAAACAGAAGGCCAATCCAGCCGAGGTGAATGCGGATTTCCGAAAAGCCATCAGGAGAGAGTTTTGGGGGTCAAGTGGCAACAACGATGGGATAACTCCGACAAGGGCCGGTGGACCCATACATTGATCCCGTGTATCGAGAAATGGGTCAACCGAAAGCACGGAGAATTGAATTACCACCTGACACAGTTCCTTACGGGAGTGGCGGAAGAGTGGGGGTGGTTCTAGTGGGTGCGAATCTCACACACTGCTACAACCTGGCGCAGCAGCGTCTTTCTAAGATTTCCACCTCCATCCATAAAAAGAAAAAAAGGCGCAATAGCTTTGTCCCCCTTGAATGGATTAATGGCATGGAATAATTAATGTTAGGAGTAAGAGTCCGTAGGAAGTCTCTCCTGAATTGGGTCCATACCGGGAATTTCCGTTGGTATGTAGGTATTGGTATTGGTATTCTACCGGTTCCCAGAGAATGAGGACGCGTCTTCTGAAAGTAGGAAGCATTAATCCAGCACCAGATTCAAGCCTACTTTAGACTTCCCATAGTACTATAATAGAGTGCCAGAAGAAGAAGATGAGTGCTCGCCAGTCTCATCATCTTACCTCGTTCTGGGGCGCCTCGATACCGTCGTCGAAGCACGTTCGAACTTTGCATAATCTAACCATAAAGCGGTATCTTAACTGAACAATCTCCGAGGCATCGAAACAGTTTCTGAAGCGTGAATATAATTCGAGATTTGCAGGTTGCTAGTTCACAGGGAATACTTTCAATAGATTCTCATTCCCAACTCGCAGGAGAGTCGCCACTTATTCGGGGCATCAACTTACCGGCTTAACAGTAAATACAAAGTACGGAACATAAGTAGTTGCTGTTATATAAGTAACATAAATATAATGAATTCATTCTTATATACACATGTATATTTCGGTAAAAGTACAGATAACATTTAATTTGTCTTGATGTGCTTTTTAAGATTTTGTTCGCAAAACAAAACCTTATTAAAATCGGTTCAATGTCTATCTGTCTGTCTGTCACATGCACTTTTCTCAGAAAAGGCGTCATGTTTGGTATCAAATGAAAGGTCTCGATTAGTACTTTTCGATGCCAACATTTTAACATTGGTTGAAAAGGCGGGGAGTGGAACGAGTCGAAAGTGATGATTTTTTTAACGTACCCATTCTCAGAAACTACCCTACCGAAAAGTTTGAAAAAAATCATGAAGCTGCCTCTATACGGTGTTCAGGCGTCAAAATACTGTACATGTCGATATCTACTCAAATTAGGTTAATAATAGTATGTTACTTTATTTCTCAGAAAAGTCCTACAGTTATAAAAAATGGTAGTAATTTAGATTCTAGTATAGAGCACGGTATCACCAAACAAAATCATGATATTACTAACAAAGTTACAATAGTTCAAAGTCGACTAAAAAGAGTAGTCTGACATGCAAATTACATATAGATAATGGGCTACGTACAAATGGCATAGTTCTGCACCCAAATATACTCACAGAAGTGTGGCGCGGCAGGATTCGCAGCATTCGAAATTTATTTCGAATGTTGCGAGTGCGAGCGAATAGATGGCGCGGATCTATCCACTTTGCGTAGCACGCCACGGGAGTGGAAGATCGCAGAAAAGTGTGCCATGAGTTGTTGTCAAAAACGTAGTAGACACACAAAAAATTAATCTAATGCAGTAATTATGTTTTTCGTAAATGTCTCTGATTTGTAATATTAAGTTCGAATATATGAATAAATACTGAAGTCCTTTGAATTAAAAATAGGAAAACGGAAGTTGAGTCCGCCGACTAAGATTAGGTCAAATAACATGTATAACTAATTTAATAATAAATGTTAACTTAAATATTATAATAAATATAAGTAATGTTAAATACTTAATTGGTGACCCCGTTATTTAAAAAAACGACAAATTATCCGACATTGCCGCCATTGGTGAAGCTCTATTGACGACAAAATTCGTCCAAGCAACACGGCAGAAATAGAACTTCCAAACACCGAGAAATCTATCAAAAACATCAGTAGACCGTACGGCAAGTGATTTTCACGCGTTCGCATCTACAGTTGAGTGTGGAGTG
This sequence comes from Hermetia illucens, assembly GCF_905115235.1. Lineage (NCBI taxonomy): Eukaryota > Metazoa > Arthropoda > Insecta > Diptera > Stratiomyidae > Hermetia > Hermetia illucens. Next base: position 135,448,599 of record NC_051849.1, on the reverse strand, counting down.
CCGTTGTAAACATCACGAAAACGTGTCGCATCTCCACATCCCGAGTCGGAGCAGAGGCAAGAAAAAACGCGAGAAAACCTTCTCTACACAGTGTACTGCGCGACACACGTCGGACCCTCTCCAGAAGTAGATTTTCACGCGACTTCCCGTACGCACGCCCTCCTGCACAACACCTTTCACGCACCGGACTAGTCATCATTGTCACAACGATCAACAACAGCAGCAAACGGCTGTCCCCGTCGCCGCCACCGCTGCCGTCCACAGTCGCCGCAACCACCACCGCTGCCATCACAGACGCAGCAGCTGTCACCGGTGCTGCCACAGACGCAGCAGCTGCCACCGCTGTCGCTACAGACGCCATCAACGCAGCCCCAGCCACCATCATTGCCGCAGCCACTTCCGCCGCCGGAATCGTCTCCACCATCGCCGCAGAGGTCGAAGCCGCCGCCGTCACTGCAGCCCTCGCCGTCAAGATCAGCGCAGCTGACCGACACCAGCATCACCGCTATCAGGCAGTCACCGAAGACCCCGCCACCATCGCTGCAGCAGAAGCCGCCACCACCGCCGCCGCCTTCACATCAACGCCGTCTTCACCAAAGAGGCCGCAGCAGCGAAGCATTATTGTAATTTATTATTGTTCAATACATTAGAAGTTTTAAAAAAAAATAGTAATAAAAGATTGAAATCGCTGCAAGAGACGGCGAAGAGGTGTTTAGCATCGCGAGTTCACCATTTTCATTGGTGGTGTTTTCGGTCTGCGCTGGAGAGCGTCCGCTTCCCTCATCATTTTTTTTTCTCGTTTCGTGCGTGCATTTGTGGGTGCGGCCTGCCGTGTCGGTGTAAAGTTCAACGCGTTTCAGTATAAACTCACCGCGTTTACATCTCAATCTCGTACTTCTCTGTAAGAAAAATGTCTTTTGACAATAAAGACGCGGCAGGCCCATCGGACCCGCAAGTGACCGCCCTCGCCGTACGCGTTCCTCCGTTTTGGCGGCGGAACCCCGAGCTGTGGTTCGTGCATTTGGAAGCACAATTCCAAATGTCCGGCATCACATCGGACGCGACCCGCTTCAACTACGCGGTGGTCGGCCTGGACGAAGAGTCCATACTTCTGGTGTCCGACGTGGTGAAGTCGACATCGTACGTGCAGCTCAAGAGCGAGTTGATCAGGCGCCTGTCGGCAAGCGAGTCGGCAAAATTAGACCACTTGCTGGCGGGTTTAACGTTGGGTGATCGAACTCCCAGCCAATTGCTTCGTGAAATGAGGCAATTGGGTGGGAGCAAGATCGGCGACGACCTCATCAAGTCGCTCTGGCTGCGTCGGCTCCCGGAGGGCACCCAGGCGATCCTCGCTTGCGTCTCCGGTTCCTTGGAGGAACTGGCGGCGACGGCCGACCAGGTCCAGGAGGTGTACGTACGCCCAACCTTGGCGGCCGTTCAACCACCGTCGGATGAGGTGGGTGAATTGAGGCGCGAGATTGCTGCTTTAACAGCCAGTATGGCCGAGATGCGGGCGACGTTGGACGCTCAGCGTTCGGGCGCCAGATCGCGAGCACGCTCACGGTCTGCCACCCGAAAAGGGCGATCAGGTAGCAGGTCGTCAAGACAGTCCACGGACCAAGGGATTTGCTGGTACCACCGCAGATTCGGGGATAAAGCGACAAGATGTACGCTACCGTGTAGATTCTCTCCTACCACAAAAAACTAGGTCCGCGGGGGGTCTTGGCGGCGGCCACCCAGAACGCAGCGCCACGTCGCCTAACTATTTTCGACCCCCTCAGCGGGCGCAGCTACCTCATCGATACTGGTGCGGAGGTTTCGGTTCTTCCCGTACCTCGGCAACATCAACTTTTCCCTCAACCGCTCAAACTTGCGGCAGCAAATTCCTCCCGAATAAACACGTACGGGTATAGGCAAGTGGACGTGAGTCTTGGCTTGCGTAGGACGTTTTCGTGGCGTTTCATCCTGGCGGATGTCAGCTTCCCCATACTAGGCGCAGACTTCCTGTGTCACTATGGATTGCTGGTGGACTTGCAAAACAAGTCTCTTATAGATTCCACGACCAACCTTAATTCGTCGGGACATATGGTATCTCACCCAGGCAATAATCTTTCCGTTCTTTTAGAAGACATTACCGACTCTCGTGTTCGGGCACTTCTCCAAAAGTTCAGCCAGATTACTACCAACTGTGGTCTCTCCAAACCAGTGAAGCACAATGTGCAGCACCACATTATCACTACTGGTTCCCCGATCTTCTCGAAGGTGCGTCCTCTACCATCTCAGGAACTGGCAATTGCACGGAAAGAGTTTGAACAACTCGTTCAACAGGGTATCTGCAGGCCCTCAAACAGCTGTTGGTCTTCCCCACTGCATATGGTCCCTAAGCCAAACGGCGAATGGCGCCCATGTGGGGATTACAGAAGGCTAAATGCACAGACTGTTCCTGACCGATATCCAATTCCACTCATCCACGACTTTGCGCATCACCTCGCGAATTGCCGCATCTTTTCGACCTTGGACTTAACCAAGGCTTATCACCAAATCCCAGTAGCTCCTGAAGACATTCCAAAGACGGCAATATGCACACCCTTTGGACTCTTCGAGTTCACCCGGATGACTTTCGGATTGTGCAATGCGGCGCAAACCTTTCAAAGGTTCATTCACTCAGTCCTGCGAAACCTCGATTTCTGTTTCGTATATTTGGATGATGTTTTGGTCGCTTCTTCCACTGAGTCTGAGCACTTAGCCCATGTCGAGTGCATTTTTCAACGTCTCCTTGAGGCCGGTTTAGTCCTAAACGTTGAGAAATGCAAATTCCTTCAACAACAGGTGAGATTCCTCGGCCATTTCATTTCCCCTGAAGGAATATAGCCCGACCCAGACAAGGTGCAAGCGATAACAAGCTTCCCGCGTCCAAAGACAGTGAGGGAGTTGAGGAGGTTCTTGGGCATGCTAAACTTCTACCGTCGTTTCCTGCCCAAGGCCGCCCATCTCCAGTCCATTTTGAACGCGTACTTGTCTGGCCCCAAAACTAAGGACACACGAGAGATCGTGTGGTCTGAAGAGGCTATCTGCGCGTTTGACAAATCCCGTCAACAACTGGCCGACGCTACACTCTTGGCATTTCCTCTGCAAGATGCACCCCTAGCCGTTTTTGTTGATGCCTCTGACATCGCAGTAGGTGCTGCCCTTCACCAAAAGGTGGACCAAGTTTGGCAGCCGTTGAGCTTCTTCTCGAAGCAGTTGAATCCCGCTCAACGGAACTACAGCACCTACGATCGCGAACTGTTCGCCGCATACCTGTCCATCAAATACTTCCGTTTCTCCCTAGAAGGCCGGCCGTTCACAGTGTTCACGGACCATAAGCCTCTCACGTTCGCTTTGAAACAGAAGCCCGACAAAGCGTCCCCTCGTCAGCTTCGACACCTGAGCTTCATAAGCCAGTTCACGTCAGACATCCAGCACGTGTCCGGGAAGGACAACATTGTTGCTGACGCTTTGTCTCGTGTCTCCGAAGTTAACATCCCCGCCTCACTCGATTTCTCGGCTATTGCCAAGGCGCAAGTGGATGACGCAGCACTTCAGAGCCTCAAGTCCAACCCCAAATACAAATTTCGGGAGTTGCCCATCTTCGGCTCAAACCTCTCGCTCTGCTGCGAAGACTCGGAAGTGTTCCACGCAGTTCACGACTTGGCGCACCCCGGCATCAGGACAACAAACCGGTTAGTCACCGGAAAATACTTCTGGCCCTCCATGAACAAGGATATCAATTCCTGGGCCAGAGAGTGCATCGCATGCCAAAAGTGTAAAGTCTCCAGACATGTAAGGAAAGAAGTGGGCTCATTCCCCCGCACTACCAAGCGTTTCCACACCATACACCTCGACATAATAGGGCCTTTGCGAGACTCGCACGGTTATAAGTATTGCCTCACAATCATCGACAGGTTCACGCGGTGGCCTGAGGCAATACCTCTGAAAGACATTACGGCGCAATCATGTGCTGAAGCCCTCTGTCGAGAGTGGATACCTCGCTTTGGCGTCCCTGCAGTGGTCATCACTGACCAGGGAATGCAATTTGAGTCCACCTTTTTCTCCGAGTTAGGCAAACTCCTTGGTTTTAAACGCCAGCGGACTACGGCATACCACCCACAATCCAATGGGATGCTGGAACGTTGGCACCGGACGCTGAAAGCCGCCATTATGGCACGCGACGACCCGTCCTGGACGCAAGTCTTGCCTCTCGTCCTACTCGGCCTTCGTACAACCCGCCGAGAGGAATTTGCTGCCAGCCCCGCGGAGCTGGTTTACGGGGAGAACCCAAGACTCCCAAGCGATCCGGTCTTCGACAAGAGATCGGGTCTCACGGAGTCGGGGTTGGTGCGTCTGCTGAGGGACAATCTCCGACGCATCAAGGCGCCACCACCCACTCGACACTCGTCCATACCTGCCAGTTCGCCCAAGGAGCTGGACACTTGCACGCACGTGCTGATCAGGACGGATGCCGTCCGGAAGCCGCTGCAGCCTCCATATGAGGGCCCGTACCGCGTTCTCGAGCGGGGGGAACATTTCTTCCAGCTCGAGATCGGTGGTCACAAAAAGGCGGTCTCTTTGTCCAGGCTGAAACCCGCGTGCGCCCCGAAGCAACGTCGTGTCCGCTTTGTGGATTAACGGCGAACGAAGTTCGGGGATCAGTCGCCGAAACCCCTAGGTTTCATCTGGGGGCGGAGTGATGTGGCGCGGCAGGATTCGCAGCATTCGAAATTTATTTCGAATGTTGCGAGTGCGAGCGAATAGATGGCGCGGATCTATCCACTTTGCGTAGCACGCCACGGGAGTGGAAGATCGCAGAAAAGTGTGCCATGAGTTGTTGTCAAAAACGTAGTAGACACACAAAAAATTAATCTAATGCAGTAATTATGTTTTTCGTAAATGTCTCTGATTTGTAATATTAAGTTCGAATATATGAATAAATACTGAAGTCCTTTGAATTAAAAATAGGAAAACGGAAGTTGAGTCCGCCGACTAAGATTAGGTCAAATAACATGTATAACTAATTTAATAATAAATGTTAACTTAAATATTATAATAAATATAAGTAATGTTAAATACTTAAGAAGGAACAAACAAAACTTTCTATACCTGAAGTGCCCACCTTCCGGTTTCCCGACTTGTTTATTTTATCTATGGTATAGATAGAGTTTGTAACATTTTTAGAATATCTTTTAATCGGGCGAATTTTGCTTTTCAATTATGACTTTGCATAAGAAACAAACACTTCAAAAGGAAATATATAAACTACTTGGAGAGAATAAAGAATTATTTCGGCGTACTATTAAGCGTTTTAATTAGTGGTATAACTGCAGCGATTATCTGAGAAAATAGAAATGGAGAAGTGTTCATAGAAAAACAAGTCGAGAAATCGGAAGCTGGACATTTCAGGTATGAAAGTTTTCATGTTTTCTGATGTAAGGAACACTGGATACAATTGTAGAGTACTGTATCGATAATAGTCAACTTCATACGCTTAACACTAGGACCTCAACACTCTTAGCAAGTGTGAAAAACTTCACCCAAAACATACAGAAACGAAAACGAAGATGTTCCCATGCACCCGTCGCCCATATGAGTTCATTTCATATAATGATGACGCCATGCACGTTTTAGAGTGTAATAAATTCACAATAAATACAATACTTTGATCTTCCATAATTTTGCAGGTAATATTATAGTTTATTTTCTTCAAACTTTCCAAAATATGGTGTTATCATTTATTTTGGTGCCAAATGTATGTACTGACAGATTGAACATAAAGGAGTTTTCGCGTAAATTTCTAAAATAAAATAATATGCCATTATTAACTTTATTTGAGTAGATATCGGAATGGAATGTATTTTGAGGCCTAGATTTCATATACATAGATGGTTGGCTAATTCTAAAAAACGGGACAAGTTACACTTTTCCAGGCACACGTTTTGAGCCTTCGTTCCCCAATGTTTCATATTTCACACAGAATCAAAAATGATATCAGTTTCGAAAAGTACTTATCAAACCCTTCCATTTGATACATATATGGAGAGGATTCTTCTCTGTTTAAGAACATGAGGACTGGCAAGATCATTGTCTCGTACCGTAAGGGCTTTGAACCTTTGGTGAGAGGTTTCGAGTGGAACAGTTTTTGTAAGCTGAAATAGGCTCTGTTGGCTGCCAACAATCATACGCAGATTTCATCGTCATAGCTGTTATCGGTTGTGATTTTCGACCCTAGATAGGAGAAATTATCAACGGTTTCGAGGTTTTAGTCTCCTATCTTTATTTTCTCGTTTGGCCAGTGCGATTTGATGCTGTTAGTTTTTTGGGTTTTGGTGCTGACGTTGCCACCCTATATTTCGTCTTAAATTCATTGATGTGCAGTCCAAGATCTCGCGTCGCCTACTCGATCTGGATGAAGGCAGTTTGTAAATCTCTGATCCTTCTTCCCAAGATGTCGATATTGTCAGCATAGTCCAGTAGCTGGGTGGACTTAGTGATGATGATGCCTCTCGCATTTACCTTGTCTCAAAAGTGATCCTGCTGCTTTTATCTGACCATTTGTTGGGGCCATTGGTTAGGGGCAGCCTAGCCAGTCTTATCAATTTCATCGAGATATCGAATTCCCACATGACCGTATACAGTTCTACCCTGGCTTTGCTATCACATGCGGCCTTGAAGTCGATGAAAATATGGTGCAACTGATGGTCATATTGCAATAGTTTTTCCATCGCCATTCCATTGCCGCAGAGAGAAAATCTGATCTGTTGCTGATTTGCCTGAAGTGAACACTCTTTGGTGGGGACCGATGGTGCTTTGGACGTAGGGAGCTATCCGGCCTAGCAAGATAGCGAAGAATATCTTGAAGATATTACTCAGCAATGTGATACCTCGATAATTGCTGCACTGCGTGGTTTCCCCTTTTTTATGTGTAGGACAGATAATGCCTTGTTGCCATTCACCAGGCATTGATTCGCTGTTCCAAACCACTTGTTCTAATTGGTCGCCTCCATATTTAACCAATTCGGCTGAAGTTCCCTCAGCTCCTGGCGACTTATGATTTTCAACGGATGTAGGTGGCAGCATTAATCCGTGGTCTTCAGTTGGCGGGACCTACAACTTCCCATATTCTCGTTGATGAACAGTTTATCATAATACTCAACTCATTACTTCAATATGCCCATTCGGGTGGAAATCAGATTTCCCTTTTTGTCTCGATGGCGTGAGCATCGAAGTGTATTAGACTTCATTCTGTTGATTTGTTGGATCTCCCACGCTTTTTTTTCTCTCTGTGAAATCGCTTTTCAGCACGACGAAGTTCGTGATGGGTTTCTGCGCGAGCCCGCATTCTTTAAGGTTGTAGATTGGCCGGTGTATAGCATTGTCCCGTTCCGTTGCTAGCTTATATTCATCGTCGAAATAGTGGCTCCGATTTTTTTGGTTTTGGAGCCAAATATGTTTTTGGCCATATGACGACAAAGTTTTTCAGGTGCCTGTGAAGATCATTTATAGATGTGTTAAGTAATTAACCAATTTAGTTAAAACATTTTTATTAGGATTAAAATTAATTAAATATTTCACTGATTATAACTATCATAATTATATCTTAAAGTAAGAATAAACACATTGCGCTTGAGACTACCATACCAGCAACGCAAGATCAAACATTCATGACAGAATCTAATAAAAGTAAATTGTCATCATGAAAACAACTAGTTTTATTTTTTAGCCTCTAGACTAGCCCACCCGTCGCTGATACTAGGCTTCAGCGACAAAATCCGACTTCTTACCCGACCTTTTCCCTGATATCTCAGCCCAGGGAACAAAAGGCTTTAGTCTGGACGGGGAAACATTCTTGTGCCTGCCATCGACGTCAAGCCTAAAGAACTGCTCTACTTTGTTTAACACTTCATATGGCCACACGCACCAAGAACTGTGTGCAGATGACCAGGTTCTTGGGGCAATTAGCCTTAACGTGATGGATGTCCGAAGTAAACTGGCTTATGAAGTTCAGGTACCGAAGTTGGGGACGATTTTCCGGGCTTCTGTTTGAAAGCGAAAGTAAGAGGCTTGTGGTCCGTGAACACCGCCTGGACGGCCCCTGTAGGCCACGCAATCACGATTCTTTGTTCTTGGGTCCAGACAAGTAGGCGTTGAGGATCGCTTGATGTTCTGCGGCTTTGGGCAAAAAGCGACAATAGAAGTTTAATATGCGCAAAAACTTTCGCAGGTCCTTGACTGTTTTCGTTTGAGCCTGTGATAGTCTGAACCTTGTCTCGGTCCGGGTGTATTCTCTGAGAGGAAATCATGTGGCCTAAAAACTTCACCTGCTATTGAAGGAATTTGCATTTTTCAACCTTAAGTAGAAGCCTGACTTCAAGGAGACGTTGAAAAATGCACTCAAAATGTTGCAAATGTTCAGACTCAGAAGAAGAGGCGACCAAAACATCATCCAAGTACACGAGACAAAAGTTAAGGTTTCGCAGGACAGAGTGAATGAAACTCTGAAAAGTTTGCGTCGCATTACATAGATCAAAAGTTATCCGAATTCTTCGAGTTCACAGGGATTCGCTGGTACACCTTGGTTAAGTCCAAGGTCGTGAAAACACGGCAGTCACCGAGGTTGTGTGCAAGGTCGTGGATAAGTATGGTAGTGATCTGGAATGGTCCGAGCATTCACACGTCTGTGATCCCCACATGGTCTCCATTCGCCGTTTTGGGTCTATAAGAGGCCTGTTCTGCAGATCTACCAGCAATCCACAGGAAGTCCGCACCTAATATGAGACTGTTAATATCCGCTATAACAAAACACCATGAAAACCTTCGCCGACGTCCAAGCCTTGTGTCCATTTGCCTACAGTCGGTAGTGTGTATGGATGAGGAGTTTGCCGCCGCTAGTTTGAGTTATTGCGTTTGTGATTCCGCGATACTAGAAGGATTAAGACGTCTGCGCCTGTGTCGATTAGGTAATGGCGCTTGCTCAAAGGGTCGTAGATGCTTAGGTGATGTGGAGCTGCATTCTGGGTAACCACCGTCGCAGTTTCCAACGAGTTTAGTTTTTTGGTGCTGTGAACGTGCACGAGCTGGCACATTTCTTTGTATTGTGGTGACACCAGCAAACTTCGTCCGTCTTGCCATCGGAACTGCCAGTATAACGAATTTGTTAAGTAACTAACCAATTTAATTTAAACATTTTTATTAGAATTAAAATTAATTCATTAACATAAACATTTCTTTGATTATAACTATCATAATTATATCTTAAATTGTTCCTGAGACCACGACCCCAGCACCGCAAGATCAAACAATCAGGGCGGAGCCTACTGAATGTAAACTAAGTAAGTGTCAAAAATCGAATAAGTATGGACTACCTCCTAACCGGCCTCGTGGCCCTCATGCGGTGGCAGTGGGGAATGAAATCCTTGATTCCTAAAAAGAAGAGTCAGTGGCATTGGCAATGCTCCTATCAAAAACTGGGAACAAACTTTCATTAAGGGCAGGTGGCAGACATACTGCAGAGTTCATCCTGCCGAATAGCAGGTAGAGTGGCTATACGTCACCAGTTGGATGATAACCTGTCCACCCGAAGATGCAAAATAAAAAATAAAGAAAAACAATAGTAGATCGCCCTTGCTACATGCTTCTCCCACTCGCTATATGTGCAAATAATCACGATGGGTTCCTAATTATGACTGCCCACTAAAAAGCGTAAACGGTTTGTTTTTTGCGGAACTAAATCCCGTTAATCCGAAAATGTTATCTAAATTCGTTACCAAAGTCTAATGCTAAACAAAGCCTTATTAGCGATGGTTTTTGCAGTCAAGGCAAAATCTTATCAGAGTCGATATTCACCTACCGTGATTTATACCGACAACCCCGCCGTTACCCACACTCATGTACTTTTTAGAATAACAGACATCATTTATTTTACATATTTTGTCCCAAAAGGATTTAATGGCGAAAGCAGTCTTCCTATGCGCTACACTAGCAATATGCAACGTTCCAGGAGGCGCACAAACAGATTTCCATATTAATTACCGCCTCTTTTTGTTATAGGCCTTTATATGATTGCAACGCGCTGAAATTATTAAATATAGCCTGCACATCGGTCTAGTGCCTAGGATGATGATCACGAACACAAATGTATTTCCCGGTTACCTTTCCAGTAGAAAAAGAAAAACACTCTTTGACGCCTAATTTTTCCTTTTACTATGAAGAAGAATGATCCCTTTTTGATTTTTTTGATTCCTTTTACTATGAAGAAGAATGATTCAGAGCACGAGCACCTTGTCGAAATTCTTATAAGCCCTCAAACTTGGTCAGCAAGTTGGTCAGACTGTAGACAACGAAAACCTTCACTAATATCTTGCCGTGACCAATTTGATAACTGAATTGGTTAAACGTCACTCTCTTGATCTCACTACTCTGGGTTTTAATTTCGATTCGTCATGGATGTTTATGTTGGTTTTTCTCATGCTTCGTTCATCATCATCAGCATCATCAACGGCGCAACAACCGGTATCCGGTCTAGGCCTGCCTTAATAAGGAACTCCAGACATTCCGATATTGCACCGAGGTTCACCAATTCGATATCCCCAAAAGCTATCTGGCGTCCTGGCCTACGCCATCGCTCCATCTTAGGCAGGATCTGCCTCGTCTTCTTTTTCTACCATAGATATTGCCCTTATAAACTTTCCGGGTGGGATCATCCTCATCCATATGGATTAAGTGACCCCACCGTAACCTATTGAGCCGGATTTTATTCACAACCGGACGGATACGGAATCGTCCATCCTCATGTAGGGGGCCAAAAATTCTTCGGAGGATTCTTCTCTCGAACGCGGCCAAGAGTTCGCAATTTTTCTTGTTAAGAACCCAAGTTTCCGAGGAATAGATGAGGACTGGCAAGATCATAGTCTCATACAGAAAGAGCTTTGACCCTATGGTGAGACAGGTAGATAAGAGAAATTGTCAACGGTCTCAAAGTTGTATTCTCCTATCCTTATTCTTCCTGTTTGACCAGTGCGGCTTGATGTTGTTGGTTGGTTCGTCTTCGGTGCTAACGTTGCCACCATATATTTTGTCTTGCCTTCATTGATGTGCAGTCCAAGATCTCGCGCCGATCGCCGCCTGCTCGATCTGGATGAAGGCAGTTTGTACGTCTCGAGTGGTTCTTCCCATGATGTCGACATCGTCAGCATAGGCCAGTAGTTGGGTGGACTTAAAGAGGATCGTACCTCTTGAATTTACATCGGCATCACGAATGACTTTCTCGAGGGCCAGGTTAAAGGACACATGATAGGGCATCCCCTTGCCGTAGACCGTTGTTGATGTGGAATGGTTTTGAGAGTGATCCCGCTGCTTCTATCTGGCCTCGCACATTGGTCAGGGTCAGCCTAGTCAGTCTTGTCAATTTCGTCGGGATACCGAATTCTCTCATGGCCGTGTACAGTTTTACCCTTGCTATGCTATCATAGGCGGCTTAAAAATCGATGAAAAGATGGTGCAACGGTCCATATTGCAACAGTTTTTCCATCGCTTGCCGCAGAAAGAAAATCTGATCTGTTGCTGATTTGCCTGGAGTGAAGCTTCTTTGGTATGGGGCTATCCGGCCTAGCAAGATAGAGGAGAATATCTTATAGATGGTACTCAGCAATGTAATACCTCTATAATTGCTGCACTGTGTGAGATCTCGCTTTTTATGTATTCGCTGTCCCATACCTTGAGCACAAGTTGATGAACCACTTGGTGTAATTGGTCGCCTCCATATTTAACCAATTCGGCTGTAATTCCATCGGCTCCTGGCGACTTATGATTTTTTAGCCGATGAATTGCACGGACTGTTTCTCATAAACTTGGTGGTGGCAGTATTTGTCCGTCGTCTTCAGTTGGCGGGACCTCCAACTCGCCGATGTTCTGGTTGTTCAGTAGCTCATCAAAGTACTCAACCCATCGCTCTAATATGCCCATTCTGTCGGAAATCAGATTTCTCTCTTTGTCTCGGCAGGATGAGCATCGAGGTGTATAAGGCTTCATCCTGCTGAATTGTTGGTAAAACTTCCGCGCCTGGTGCGGTTGCTCCCTGTACTTTTCTGTAGTCGCTTCTCCGCCCGACGGAGTTCGTGATAAGTCTCTGCGCGTGCCCGTGTTCCTTGAGAATGCAACATTACTCGGTATGCAGCATTCTTGCATTCCAAACCAGCCGTTGCGACTCCTTTTGCGGTTGGGGCCAAGTATGTTTGTGGCCGTATCCATGATAACGTTCTTCAGGTGATTGTGAAGATCATTTGTTGATGCTTCATCTCGAGGTCCTCTATTGACTGCGGTTATTGCGGCATCCATTTCCCTCTTATAGATGTCGCGGAGGGCTGTGTTATAGATGGCTTCAGTGTTAACTCCCACCTGATTGTCAGAGGGGATTCTAGGTGGTGTTGTTATTCGAGCTCGGAGTACCATGCCAACGAGATAGTGATCCGAGTCTATATTGGCCCCCCTATATGTTCTGACATTCATCAAGGCTGAGAGGTGGCGGCGTTCGATCAACACGTGGTCAATTTGGTTGAAAGTGGTCCCGTCTGGAGAGGCCCACGTATGTTTGTGGACCGCTTTCCGCGCCAACCAGGTACTTCCAACAACCATTTCGTGTGACCCTGCTGCTGTACAATTATTAGCTGCGCAACATTGAAAGTAATAATAATGATAATTGAAAACTAAGTAAGAAAAAAAATATGAAACAGGCCATCCAGAAGGAAATGAAAAGGAGATATACAATAGATTTGTCTGCAGTCAATTATTTAAAATTCTGAAAATGGTCGGTTGCAAAACCGCTTCCCATATTTGCTTAATTTCTGAGGTCATTGACTAAGTTGTGACTATCGTTGATCATTAAAACGTTTCATCAAACCATCTTTGCGCAGATTTAACAGACCCGTTTTTTATTCAGTATTTGTCTTTTTCAATGCTCAAATCTTGAAACTAAAGATAGGGATTACAAAAACCTATTGATTGTCCTGATCCTCGGCAAGAAAACCTCACTTGTCTACAATTTCTTCATGTTTCCTAAAGATTACAGAAAGTTTGTAAGAAACTTTGAAAAATAATCGTAAATAAGCATTGGGAACTCTCGGGTAAATTACAATTAACACTTTTGGAAATTAGCTACAGGTGAATTTATCTGGATTTGAAATTTTAAACAGAATGATATGACCAATGTTTGAGCAACAAGTTGAAATTTAACTCGGGAACTTTTAAATTAAGAGCTCTGTGACTTGTGCCGGTAACAAATGAAAGTTAAGTAATCGTGCATCCCAGCTGATTCGTTTCAAAATTCTCAAGGAGTTAAGTTTATCGTGAGACCCCATCGATCCTAAAAAGATTCCTGACTTTGAACTTATTACAGACAAAAATATCCAAGAATTGCCAAGCGTAGCTGTCCTCTAACTACACACTTACTTAATGGTGTTTTGCATTTCGTCTACTTTCCCAAATGCAGGAAAACGTTACAAATAACGATGTTCCGCAAGAAAGGTAAAAATCCACCACTTGTCACACCCTATAGACCGATAAGCCTGCTCACCTCGCGATGAAAGCCATTCAAGAAGCTTCTATTAGCCCTGCTGCACCAAAACTTGAACGAAAATGAAATTATTCCCCTTTATTAGTTCGGAATTAGGAGAAAATATGGAACTGTTGAATAAGTTTATAGATTAACCCCCGAGATAATCTGCGTTTGACAAAATCTGGCATGAAGGCATCGTTCACAAAATCAAAGAAAAGGTACCTGAGAATCCCCATAAAATTCTTAAGTCGTATCGCACCGCCAGCAGATATTTTATTAAGCAAAAACTCATGAGAATCTACAATTAAAGCCAGGTAGCCATCCCATGCTTTACTTTATATATATGGAATTCAAGGTGCTGATGTGCAAAACACCGGTAAACCCGATCTGAATTTAGGGTGGGCAGCTTTGCAGGTCTGCTCGCACATCAAACATCGAAACTCCCCAAAGAGTGGAATCTAAGATACTGCAAATGATTACCGTGGTATATTAGAAACTTCAATATTCACTCTGATTTGAGGATCTTAGCCATAAAAGACAAAATTAATTAGTTGAAGCGGGCAGGAAGCTTTCACACAAGTCAGTACCATCGTCTGAAGAGGAGATGTACTATAAGGAAAGTACAGTAAGTAGTTACTAGCTCTCTATTCCCAATCGGCGGCGAAGGATACAAATCGCTTTTTAGATCTAATATTTGATAACTGTTTGTAATTTTCTGTTAAGTGGAAAGGCCCAAAAATAAATGTAATGCAAAAAGACCGTTTAAATTATAGGAAGGAAATATTTAGAGGTGCATTCTGCATAGAATTTTCGTCACCTGTGCTAAATGAAGCAGCGAATCAAATACAAAGTCTATGTCAAAAAGCCTTCAACAAAATGATATTTTATTGGTGATTTTAAATACTAAAAATTGCTCACATCGATTCAAAATTCACAATCTTAGCACCTACTGAATATTTATCGGATAATATCTTCAAATTTTTATGAACATTTTCCTCTGTGTATTTCCATGCAATTATCTATAAAAATGCTATTGATTACAGCTACAAAATATCGCACTATGTCTAAGTCATGTGTTATGATGTAAAGTTGATGCAAAATAAATTTCACTCCATTATTATGCAATCTTATGTGTTTTGATCATTTCTTCGTTTTCCATGTTAATTTTGAAAAGTTTGCGACTAATTTGCTGATTACAAAATAGCACTATTCCGAAAGAAATTCCATCTCATATTTCCGTGAATATGATTCAAATTGTTTAATATTCAAAAACCTCGTTTGTATCAAAAATGTTTTGTTTTCGTTAATTTTCAGACGGACGTTGCGTGTGAGTAATAAATCTGCAAAAAATCCTGATAGATCTCGGAAATCGAATGTGTTCACGGGGTAAAATCTTTGATATCGTTTATGTCAGATTCTGTTTCTGTTTAGTAGAATAACCGAAAACCACGTGTTACAAATATCAAAACAACACAACGGGACGTTATACAAAAACCTTTGTTATTTATTGAGCAACCGATTAGCAGCCATCTCGAAAGCAGAAATTAATCGTGCGCAAAGACTTGATGACAATTTGGCTTTATAAATATTTTAAAATCTAACTCCACTAAAAACATAATTATTATTTTGGCAGTAGGCCAGCCTAGGCCATCAAATTGAGAATAATCTTTGGATGATATTCCTGATTCAGATCTGCATACACATATCTTCAAACTAGGCGAACAGATCCACTTAATGCAGTAAAAATGACATACGTATTCCACTAGGTCTATTTTTAACAAAATGTGTAACTTAAAGCAACTCGACGTTGAGAATATTTGTGTTGATTTTTAGTTTTGTTGCAATTTTCGAGTATATGACTATCCATTATTTCTATGATTAACATTTACTTGTCGGTAGAACCACATTGTATGCTTCCTATATTAGAGCTCATATATTGCATGATTTCACTTCCATTTTACTCTTAAGGAAAATATAAAACTATAAATTAAATATACGTAATGATACGATCAGCCCTCTGCAATATTTACAACGTCTTTGCTCGATCGAGGAGGTCACTGATGAATTTCTGCAAAGGGAAAATCCATTAGTACCTTTGTTCAGGGGATACATTTAAGCCTGGCCTTACCGATATGTCTTTTTGCGGTCGCTTACAATCTGATAACAAGCTCTGAAAAAATAAAAAGGACAAAATTCTTGAAAAAAATGTGAATATTGGTGCAAGAATAATGCAACGACACACAACACATTGGGGGAATGAGGTGATTTGCTATTAACTTTCAATCCAGGCCAATACTTTTTTCAGTTAATCGAGAGAAATAGGGATACAACCGAAATGTACTCTACGATACATCCTACATAGGCTGTTTCTTGTAATATTCTTCATCCTTAGCTTTTCCCTATTCAGTGGCGGTGAAGATTCGTTTATCTGATTCGCATTTTTTCTTGGTTTAGGGAAGAAATTCTCAATCACTATCTAGCGTATCGAACCATCCTTGTTTCAGTCCGCATTTAGGTCGCTTCACATCGACTTGGATGTTCAGGCCAATGTTAGCCAGTGCTTTTTAAGGTTTTGTGTAAACACAAAACCTTATTAAAATCGGTTTACTGTCTGTCTGTCTGTCTGTCCGTCACACGCATTTTTCTCGGAGACGGTTATAGCGATTGACACCAAATTTGGTAGAAAGGTGGGAACTGTGAACGCTCACGCATACAGTGAATTACATCATTTTACGTCGAATTTAAGGGGGGGGGGGCCCATACATGCAAAAGGGGGGTGTAAACTTTTTTTTCATCAAATATAATCAAATTAAAGGTCTCGATTAGTACTTTTCAAAGCCGATTTTAGTTTTGACATTCGTTGGAAGGGTGGGTAGCGCGGGGGGTTTAAAGTGATCACTTCTTTAAGGGGGCCATTCTCAGAAACTACCAAACCGAAAAATCTGAAAAAAATCAGGGGGCTGCCACTATATGGTGCCTGGCCTCGGAAATACCTTCCATGCCGATATCTGTTTAAATAAAGTTAATAATAGTATATTACTACAATTTTTTGTAATTGGTTAGAAACTCTCCTTAAGTTCATCCTAGTACCATGAAATTTTGCAGTGATATAGGCTATAATATAGAGCATGATCTTACCAAGTTTGGTGGAAATCGCACTATTACTAACAAAGTTATAATACCTCAAATTTGTTGCTTCTTTGAAAATTGAAGACTATGAATGTCAATATCACCCGAAAGTGGATACTCTCACATAATATATGGATATATTACGTGCTACGTACTAAGAAATACACAAAACCTTTCGTACCTGAAGCGTCCAGCTTCCGGTTTCCCGACTTGTTTAATAATAATCGTTCGTGCGACAATCCAACAACAGTATAGGAGGCAACGTCGTCAGGTACTCATTCATAGCGAAGTCGATTTGCATCCGATATCCAGTCTAATTTGAACCGCGACCTTCCGTTATCATAGGCTAGCGCTTCAACTACTAAACCACGAATTTCATAGTCATTCAAGACGCCTTTCCTGCAATTTTTCTATGATTGGTGCAACTCTATGTCAATCGCGGATGTGACATAGTGCCTTGAGACACTCATCCAACGCAACAATTTTGTTTCCGTCTCCGAAAGACACCGTTAATTGTCTTTGATAGTCGATCAGTACTCGAAACCATGGAAGGCAAACCAGATTTAAGATGTGCGTTGATGCGTCAATCGCCACTTCATCCGGATTGCGTTGGCGCATGAAGCCATTTCATAGCGCAGTTTAGCATTGGCTGATAGCATTGATTCGAAATGATTAAATCGCTCAGTTCTCGGCATGTAACATCTGTTTCATTGAAGTCGGTGATCCAAAACTCTTTATTCAGATTCATTCACAGACCGTGCTACATGGGGCCAATTGCACGAGATTAGTTTCGTTGTGAGATGCTAGAAAACGCCATTTGCTTAAGGTAGCGTATACAGCGGCAACTGGATATCCCGCGTGACAGGGTTCATTACAATAACAACAAATTGGGAAACCGGAAGCTGGACGCTTCAGGTATGAAAGGCTTTGGGTATTTCTTTTATAAAGCCATTTGAGTGTGCATTGTCACATTATTACCTAGCACGTAATATATGCATATATTATGTAAGTATATCCACATTCCCGTGATATTGACATTAAAAGTCTTGGGTTTGCAAATAAGCGACAAATTTGACTTATTTTAACTTTGTTAGTAATAAAAAAATGCGTGTGACGGACAGACAGACAGTAGACCGATTTTAATAAGGTTTTGTTTTGCACAAAACCTTAAAAAGGCGCATCCTTAATGAATATACTTGATTTTGATATACTTGCCGTATTTCTAACCCTACTTTTCGAATGGCTCCAGTGGGACGAGGGGTTGTCTCAATGAATACCAGATAAGTTTGTGTGGCACAAGGAAAACGGGCTGCTCGAATAAAAATAATCATTTTCTTTGCATCCCGATTGGCATTCTTATCAATTTAGCGACTATCGATGAGAAATTTATGAGATGATTTTTCTCATGGACATTGGGATGGGAAGATGAGACAAGTGTTTGATGAACTATAAATTGACAGGTACAAGGTCCTGAGTGTAGACAAAATAGACGATACGCTCGCTTCATTACATATTTTAAAGCCTTAACCTCTATAGCGCCGTTTACCGTCTGGCATTTAGCCCACTCCTTACTAATGCGAGTATCAATATTTAGCGTGTTGATATCGTCACTCACTTTTGCTTGTTTGTTTTTTCGGTTTTCCTGAAAATTTCTATTTTGAGAGATTCATAAGTTGGAAACATGCTACAAACTTTGAACCTCTCTAATAATATTTTGAAATTCTTTCCTTTGTGGGTTACATGACTGGCGAAGTACTTTGAGATTTGAGACCAAACGTATTGTAGTACGGTTAACAACCT
The DNA here is from genome assembly GCF_905115235.1 of Hermetia illucens. Taxonomy (NCBI): domain Eukaryota; kingdom Metazoa; phylum Arthropoda; class Insecta; order Diptera; family Stratiomyidae; genus Hermetia; species Hermetia illucens. The sequence goes on along the minus strand of NC_051849.1, from coordinate 135,430,085 downwards.
CAAGAAAAAACTTCCACTTTACACTGTTTTTAATCTCATCCTTCAGAGAAGACACACATTTTGTAAGACAATATTTGATGGCGTTCAATTATACTTCTTTTCAAATGTTAATGCAAGCCAGAGTCCGTCGATCATTGTCACAATAAGACCTTGTGCGCTACTTAGCTAATATGCCTGTGCCTTTCAACAGAATTACTCAAAAACCACATAGTGGGTGGCTAACATACACATTTCCTGACATAATAACTAAACTGTTTAAGATACGAAACGGTGAACTTACAACAAGATGAGATCTCCTCACATCATCGGTATCCATGTCTAAAATTTCATCGATGTCCACATCAATGGCTTCAGTCTGCAATGGCGAAACCAAACAATAAGTTAGTCATGAAGATGCGTCCAAACTAATTAAATTGAGTTGAAAACACAATCATTTACCAATTGCTTTACTTACAGGCGGATCAAACAACTTTTGCAGCTCATCGTAGAGCCACATTTCCACAGCCAGTCGCTTCCGTATTAGACTCATCTGATGTGATCCATATTTAGCGGTTAAGAACTTCTCACGTCGTTCTTTGACCTCCCCCTTATCGCTAAAATTGACACGTAGGCCAGTGCGATTTGGTGACCTTTCACAATCATTCATCGACTCCACCCCACAATGCATCTTGGTGACTGATCAATTCAATTTTCTTCCAATCAATTGTGCAGCCTCCCTTGATGTGATATATTCGCTGGAACCCTCTTGATTTACCACGGAATTGGATGAATGACTGCTGCTTAGCTGTAGTCTCCACTAAAGCTATCTGAAAGAGAATCATATGAGTAATCAGTGAAGTTTTGAGGAATTCTATTAACGATATTAAGAGCAGTTGTAGAAAATAATATGAAGATGGATAGACCTTTCACGAATTGCTTACATTTGAATATTCATCTTTTCTGACAAATCAGAGAACGCAACTTTATTTCGATCCCAACCGTTGCACTTATCCGAATTTTGTGCACAAAAATATCAATGAATGCTTTATCAACCAAATCGCAAAAACCCTATAAATCAAGAAAATGGTGGATAGGTGTAGATATGATTGATGTAAGTTTCCTTCTTAAGTGAAAATTTTAATTTTTGAGAAAAATTATCTGTGCTATTGAAAACGATAACAAACGCATATTTGGGGTTTTTAATGCGTCACGCACGACAGCAAGCTCTGTAGTAGCAATAAACCTATCAAGATATAGAAATTACAGACGCTTTAAGACTTTATATTTGTTACTCGCCGTTTGAGGATCACTTTTGAGGTAGCATGCCAAATATCGGAGCGTCCAAAAAAATATTTTCTCACAAGATACTGGATTAAACTGCAATACTTTTCAGGGTTAGAGTCTATGAAAAGTACTTGACATGTTTGAACAACAAACTGCAGTACTGACATTTAGGATCACCAAAATATATCAAAACAAATAAAGAAAATAAAGAGTAATTTTTTAGACCGAAGAATTTTGATCTAGTGTAACTTCAGGGCAATTCCTCTCGTCATTTTGGCGAATGCATTTAATCTTGTTGAAAACAAAAATGATCGTGTTGAGATATCCAAAGCTTCGGAGAAACGCGAGGGCGTTCGCCTCAGTCGACGCGGCAGGAGGGGTCCCGGTCATTTCGAGAAATGGACAGGGTTCTTGATGCATAGACGGCATCAGAATGGAAGTGAATTAGTCCGAGCAAAACAAATGTGAATTGGTAGACCTCGGCGCCAAACTGGGATGTCTGGAGTTCCTTACTAAGGCAGAACTATACCGTATACCAGTTGTTGCACCGTTGATATGATGAAAACAAATGCGTGTCTGTACACTAAATATTGGCGCCCTCACTGGAAAGGCTGAGGACTCCTCCTCAGAAGGCGAACTGGTATTTGCGCTCTACAAGAAATTCGATGGCGTGGTGCCAATAGCCGCAACATACAACCTGAACGCGGTAAAAACGGCTATAAACTTTTATATTTTGGTAGTCCACGCACATAATATGCTGTCAGCATTGCCATCTCAGAGAGTTTCCGCGATTGGCATTAAAGAAGTCGAAAAATTTGATGACCATTTGATGAAGCCCACTATTATATCAGTCGATCGCACAATTCACTTCTTACGCGCCGCAACCATGTCGACCCGATGCCTTCTCAAAACTGCTCAATACAAAGACCTATAACGTGCCTGCTGCTGACTATATTATAATTGCGAACGACCTTCATAATCATGTGGCGGAAAAGGCAGTCGCAGAATTTTATAGTACGAACAGTAAAACGCAAACCATAGTCGGTTTGCGGTTTACTGTTATATAACACCGACATTTTAACATCGTCACGGATTGCAAAGCCATTCCCCATGCGACCTTCGCACCTCAACATCGGTTGATTCAAGCCACCAATAAAACAGCGTGAGGAACGCACTGGCCCACGATGTAATTAATTGTGGTGAATTCGTGAGAAGGAAGAAGAAATAATTTCACGATTGCCAACCATTACCAATGCCGCAGGATCTTGGAACCAAATTAAAGACACGATCCACAAGGCCGCCTACGGAACCCTCGGGTTCATCAAGCCTTGTAAGCGGTTTATCAATCGAGATACTTGGTTTGGGAGTGGCGATGTTGAAATGAAGGTCCATGAAAGGAGTCGCCTGTGCCATACGGTTCTTTACGATAAAACGCTAACCAATCGACCCCCAGCCTTATTTTCACTAATGACGGAATCACTTTTATAGTGCCATCTAAGCAAATTCTCAAAACCCGTTTCTGGAAAAAAAACTGTTTGTGTGAAGTTGTCAGCATTTTCAATTTCAACCAAATTCAACGCACTGAAAAGCCCGCGCCAAGTTGTATGACGTCACACGCCAACTATCAAAATTAATTTCGTGCGTGAAATGTCAAGGAGGACAGTGAAATATTGTTTCGTACCATGCTGCACAAATAACTTCATTAAAACCCCGCTGAAAGGTTGTTTAGTTCTTCCGAGAAGAGATATTCGTAAGAAGTGGATCGCCATCCCTCGACGAAATCCGGTTTCTCCGCGGTCAGGTTTATATTCTTGTCAATATGTAACCGAATTTTAGAATTAGGATTTTGTGGCACTATTATTCATTTTTCATGCTTTAGAAAGAAGATTTGGGGAATTTTATATACATCTCATCAGATCCACTTCCGAAACTTCAGAACGGCTTAACAGTAACAAGTAACAATCCTGAGAAAATTCGACCTGCAGCTGCGAAATTGCAAAGGGAGCAGAAATAAATGAGTATAATTGAAATTAAATCACAAAGTTCAGTGCAAATCCATTATTTTGGGGGATGTGAACGTACGTTTTACCACTATTCTATTCCACTATGCATAATTAGTATGCGGTAAACAACATATTGAAATTTCCGTTTTGACACCTTTGTTTCCGGAGAAGTACTTACTAGAATTTGCTATGTAGGTTGCTACCATTACTGCCGAAATGTAAGGCAAATTCAAGAATTGTCCTTTAACGCAATAATTCCCCACCTTTCTGTTGAAAACTGATTGATTACGTCACAACTAACAAACACTAAACCGTATGCTTTCACGTAAATGAGATTCAAATCACTCGCTCCGTGTCGTTACATGAAGTGCTAGCCAATCACCGCGTTTTCTTTTCTGTCTTGTGAGAATTCAATTTTGAGACCATTTTAATTAATAAATGAGTGTTCCGAATTAGTTTTTTGGCAAATTTACAAGAATAACAATCGGGAAGCAAAGAAAGCGATCGCTGTTACCCCAGCGGTCCACCACAAATATCTTTACGATAAATTGGAAACTCCGAACGGGGAGAGAGATCTATATCGACTTGTCAAAAGCCGACACCGACGCACTCAGGACATCGGAATCTGCTGTTGGGTTAATGAACGATGCTTTGCTTACCAATCAACAGGTCGCAACGCATAGATGGCAAGAATACGAATGAAATCGCGGAAAGCAATAGGACCTAATGACATCGCATTTGAGCTCTAGAAAGCAGAGCTGGGACCGGCTCAGTGAGTTCTTCAATCGGATTATTGAGGAAAGGGGAATAATATCCCAATATTCAATTCGATGTGGTACTGACAAAGTAGCAATTGTGACCTGCTATAACTTTGCTTATAACAATGGGATTTCCACCAAACCTTTCAATATGCTGCTTATAATATACTATTATTAACTTTATTTGAGCAGATATCCCAACGGAGGATACTTTGGGGCCTAGATACCATGTGCGTGAGGTTTCCGTTGGATAGTTTTTGAGAGTGGGTCCTTGAAGTAATTGAGTCCCCGCATTCCTTCAGTTGCAACCAAAATGAAACCACTCATCGCATGTAATAGCGTGCATACACTGGAAAACAAATTGTGTATCGAATGTGCTACATAATAATTTGCGAATGTATGGGCGTGTTTGATGCGTTGTCCAAATGTTTGAGGAGTTTCAAACGTTTTTCACCTGACGAGGGTTTAATTTTTTTAACCCAATCAACGGTGGAGAGGGAGGGAAGGGAGAGGTATATATTGAAAAAGAGAAAATAAATGGAATTTTCCAATTAGACCGGCTAGGAGTCTTGCAGGAAGGCAATAGATGTAATAGCAATTGAAGACATGTTATTCCAACTTTTAAAAAGAGAATAGTAAGAGAAATGTTAAAGAGCAATTGTACTAGAGAATTGACGTCCAGAGCACAGTTAGATACTAGACAGCTACCTCACTCCCCCTTGCCCCTCAAGGGGGGAAATCAGTGCGAGTACGCACGATTTCAAATTGTTTTGCCATTGAGCATGAGCGAGATGTACCGAAAACCCGATCAGCTGTGTTTGACATACCGCCCGGACTTGCCAATGTATTGGTGAGATTGGCAAGTTTTTGCTTATGTATAAGTGAATACGTGAAACAACTTTTTGCTATATGGGTGAGCACGCCGTAGTATCAGAATAGCAAAAGCTCACCGATCTCTCTCTTACCAATACGATTTGACGAAGATTATGCCTTTTCCTTGTTTAGCGTCTCTGATGTGTACAGATAAGCTTCTACAAGCCCATTTGCAAGTGGGGTCATTTTTGTAAGGGTACTGCCTATAGTAGATCTACTGTGGTCCAGAGCAAAAGAATTTGACAATTCCTATACACTCATTACTGTTTTCCCTCTCGATTGGGTGCTCTAGTTATCTTCTTTTTATTGTAACAGTTCATTCTCAGCGCGGCTATCAATGTGCAGTAAGATTATTTCTGCTGGTACAGCTTTCACAGAATAGAAAGCAAAGGAAGGTAATTATCGAAATAATTGGAAAAGACACATCAGAAATGCATTAGTGCAAATCAGAAGGGCACTGTTCTGTTGTTGAGGGATCTTGGTTCGAATTGGGCTACCGTGGTATCGGCGACGAAGAACGATTGTTCTAAAATGGATCGATTCCTAGCATTCATTTAGTTGTCCTGTGATTGAAGTTAAGAGTACCATGTATCAATTCTCCTGAAAGGCAAAGCTGCATTGTTTTACCGATTTTAATTAATTTTAATTAATTTTAATTTTCCGTCCATACGTATCAAATGACATCAGAACATTTTCAAAGTACAAATAAGTCATCTTGAACTTATCAAGAAATGTTATACATAGAAAGACAAGAGATGAAAAAAGTTAAGAAACATCTCATGAACATGCGAGTATTTGCATCAATAGCATTTTTGATCAGATAATGAGCTAATCAGCTTAATAATGTGTGAAGCTTTAAATCAATGCATACCACAAATGTTTTCGCGATTAGTGTAGCGCGTGTGACAAGTAGGATGGTTAGTAAGTAATCAATGTGCTCTTTGACAAGGTTACGAGCTAGATTGGGAAACTAAATGGAACTTCGTAATTATTACTAAGGCGAAAAAATTTGAAAATTTTAATTAGCTAAAAAACTGAAGAAAATTGAATAACTGTTAATTATTCTAGTTTCCCGAGGAACTTACTCAAAAACCCAACTTTTCTTGTTGATATTTATGATTTTTAATGAAAGTTGCATTTGTCATTTTTCTCTGAAGTGAAATTTTCAGGATCAAGGGAGGTTATATTTGAATGAGAACAAATGAACCGAGTGATTTAAAAGAGATAAAATCAACGAGAAATGGTAGTATGGCTACAGTTCATATAACTCCAGCCGAAGAAGGATCTACATGGATAAAAGCGAAAAGATTTTAATTTATCTCCTTAATAGAGGTAAGGCCTGAAGTTATTAGCTAAGTCCAACAAATGTTACTAGAAAAACATGAATGCTCGATCGTCGTGACAGCCGAAAAGTGGAAAATCGGCAGTTGGGCGTTTCAAATATGAGTTTCTTATGCAAGAATATTTGGGTGCCCTGCGGTTCCAATTGTACATACATGTACAATGTGATCAGAAGACGGAAGTGACAGTGGATAGGTCGAACATTAAGGAGGCGCCACGATTCCATGGCTTGCTCCGTCGTCTCGTCGTGCCGTAGATCGCTGGGGTATACCAAGGGGCTTTGGGCATCATATCTTCAGAAAGTTAAAACGAGAAGCTACCCCTTGGAAGAAGTATGAACTCTTTTCAGTAAAACTATTCAATTCAAACTATATTCAATATACGCTTTGGACTTCCTCCGAAATTTCACCTAGATACAGCACATGACGGAGGATTAAAACTGGAAACCAACTTGTTGTTTGTCGATCAAACTTTCGAGGTGTTTTCTGATACGTTGCGTTACGTTATTTTAGCTATTATCTTTGTAAGAAGAACAAAGAGCTGACAAATGTCGTCCAATTGTCGTATTCAAGGTGAGTGCCCTTCCTCGGAATCATGGCGTTCATCATTTTCTTCCATTCACTTTTCACACACACTCCCCAAAACTCGGTTTCGGATTCCCAGGACTTACAGATGAGTGGAAGTCGCAACTCTGCAGAAACTGCCGCGAATTTGCCTCGCTTGAGCGTATTGATGGCAGAAATAATTTCACTATCGTTTGGAGAAGCACATATCTATATGCAACGGTAACTTGTCATTTCAACTGCATGAGATGAAACTTAACTGCGTACGGTAAAGTGTTCCTTTCACCTTTTAAGCTGCCCATAATCCTGGTCCTATACATGAAAAGGGGGATATCACCCAGTGCAGTAATTATAGAGGTATCACGTTGCTGAGCGCCGTTTATAAAATATTCTCCCCTATCTTGCTAGGCCGGATAGCCCCATACCAAAGAGGCTTCACTCCAGGCAAATCAGCAACAGATCAGATTTTCTCTCTGCGGCAAGCGATAGAAAAACTATTGAAATACGGCCATCAATTGCACCATATTTTCATCAAATTCAAGGCCGCCTATGACAGCATAGCCAGAGTAAAACTTTACACGTCCATGAGAGAATTCGGTATTCCGACGAAATTGATAAGATTGAATAGTCTGACCCTGACCAATGTGCGAGGCCAGAGAAAAGCAGCAAGATCACTCTCGAGACCATTCAACATCAATAACGGTCTCAGACAGAGGGATGCCCTATCATGTATGCTCTTTAACCTGGCCCTGGAGAAAGTGATGTCAATGCAAGAGGCACCATCTCCTTCAAGTCCACCCAACTGCTGGCCTACGCTGACGATATTGAAATTATGGAAAAACAACCCTAGATGTACAGCCTACCTTCAACCAGATCGAACAGGCGGCGCGAGAACTCGGACTGCACACCAAAGAAGACAAGACGAAGTACATGGTAGCAATGTCAGCGCTAAAGAACAGAGAACCATCAACATCGAATCGTACTGGTCAAACTAAAACAATAAAGATAGGAGACTACAACTTTGAAACCATTAAATTTTTTTTCTATTTAGGGTCGAAAATCACAACCGATAATAACTATGAGAATGAAATCCGCGCACGATCATTGGCAGCCAACAGAGCCTATTTCAGCTTACAAAAACAGTTTCTCTCGAAAAATCTCACTATAGGGTCAAAGCTCTTACTGTCCCATTCTATAATTTTGCCAGTCCAGGAACACATACCTCGGAAACCTGGGTTCTTAGCAACAAAAATTACGAACTCTTGGCCGTGTTTGAGAGAAGAATCCCTCGAAGAATTTTTGGCCCCCTACACGAGGATGGACGATTTCGTAGCCTACATAACGATGAAATCTTTGAGCGATACCATGACCGTCCGGTTGTGGATAAAATCCGGCTCAATAGGTTGCGATGGGCGGGTCACCTAATCGGTATGGATGAGGATGATCCAACCCACAAAGTCTATAAGGGTAATATCTATGGTAGAATATCGAATTGATGGACCTCGGCGCAAAACCGGGGTATGTGGAGTCCCTTACTAAGGCATGCCTAGACCGGATACCGGTTGTTGCGACCTTGGTGATGATAATCCTGGTTGGCAAAAAAGCGTTAACGTCCCTGGTCGCACCATCGGAACACTTGCGCCACGTCACGTGTGATTTAACTGCTCCAATCACGCTGTGCGAATACAGAAGATTTTATTTATTCCAAATTTTTCTAAAATTTCTTTCTCTTTTTACCTCAATGAGACCAAAATGGCAAGCAATTTTTTGTTGTTCGATTGAGAGAGTCCGTCATTTACTTGGCGGCAGGTGCAAACACAACGCGGGAGTAAATTATATTTAGACGAACTACCCCTTAGTAAGTTCACTCCCAAGCCGACCGAAGTAGAACTATTTTTTGTCTGTTTTGGGATTGAGGGAGTCTTGAGTCCACCATGATGGCGAAGCGGAGCAATTGGAGCGAAACTTCCTTCCAATGTTTTTGGTCGACTGGACTCCGGATAGTTCCCACTTCAATATTTCTACAAATAATTTAATATTTGTATATTACTATATCTGAGAAATTTATTAAAAACACCCTCACCCTCCTATACGAAATATGACATGAGCAAAAAGATTATACAGAGCTTAATAATGGAAAGTTTAATATAAATCCTAATATTACTGATAAAGTTATAGTTGGTCAAAGTTTGCTATTTCGTGTCAATTTGCCGCCTAAGGCATCATACATAGTATTTTTTTTTTTGAGATTGATGGCTTACTCCCTCTTTCCTGGTCCACGGACCCCTCGCTTAGGGCTTGCACCCAAACTTTTCAAAAATGTCAAGCGATATTCACTGTAGGAGGATTGACAGGAGTAGTTCTTGCCAATTCATCGATGGACTCCGATTACTAGATGTTGACAATCGTGTTGTTCTCCCAATAAATTCTGGTAAGAAACCGTAAAGCCGTCATCGCTTGACATCATACATAGTGTTGCGGGAAGCGCAAAAATTATGGTACTAAAAAATGTGACAAAGAGGTACAAGTAGTACTTTTATATTATCGTATTTAGGTTCATGCAAAAAAAATTGCTTTTTACCTCTGCTGTTTTATTTTCTATCATGTCCATGTGTAATGTGACCTATGAACATCCACACTGCGGAAATGAAGACAATCAACTGGAACAGAGGTATTTGCACAACAAGAAAAATAAGCTTCTTGTAAGAACTAACCGAATTCGAACTTTCATTTTAATTTTAATGTTATGTATTCAATTAGGGCTGTAAAACAACGATTCATCGGACTGGAAAAGTATTGAATCACACCGGGTAAAATTTCGTTCCCAACAATGGCACAATGGCTGTGTTTACATTTTCCAGACTATCGAACTGAATATCGAAAGTCTAGGATTTGGATCTAGGTTATAGCACGGTATTGCACAGAGTCAGGTGTTTTTTCCGGTTATTTTTGAACGCGGCAAGCATGTTTTTAGGATTGCTTTGTAAGATCTCTTCCGCGAGGAGAAAGTGTAAATAGATTCTCGCAACAAAGCAAATAGCCAAATGTTGTCCTAATTAGGGCCCAAAGCAGGCATATATAAGAAACCAAACCCACTTTGTTCGGATAGCTCAGTAGTTAGAGCACAAGGCTGTCCTAAGGAAGGTCGCGGTTCAAATCTCACTGGCGACAGTAATTTGACGTCGGATATCAGTCGAGTCAGCTGCGAAGGAGTACCTGAGTCAAATCAGGGTAATAATCCCAGGAGAACGTAATGCTGACCACATTGCCTCCTATAGAGTACTCTAACCCTTTAGTGTACCAATTGGATTGTTGCGCCAACGATTATTATTATTAAACTCACTCTTATGCATATCCCACTAAATTTTTAGCACTTGACAACTTATTTGAAGCGTATCGTGACATTTGACATTCCATTTGCATTTTTAATTAATAATAATAAAAAATCTGCATTCAGAAATTGACTTATCCGAAATTACTAGAAATTTGGTTAAAAGTCCACATTTAAAAAATCTTCACATTGACAAGGAAAATTTAGATAGCAATATCTCGATCACAACATGGAAGTTAGTTCCATCAGATCTAACCAGTTATTTCGATAATTTCTTCAATATATTAAAATAATAAGTGATAGCTGGTACTTTCCTAGATATGATCAGTTCGTAAGATATCCTTTCTGTTGGTTCATTTTAAGAGTTCCGTTACCATTCTCGTCGAGACTTGGTGACTAAAGAATATAATACCTGACCGATTCGGAAATGCTCTCGTTTCACAAACAATAATCAGATTTCCGTATATGCAAAAGATAATTTCATTCGGCGCTCTCAAATTACGTCGATAAATTACCTAGTCTTATTTGGAACGATGAGCAAATCCAATAGATGCAGTGATTAAGACTGCTACATTCGACTTCTACGATTTTGTCACTGTTAAAAATAAAAGTTCTTGGAATGACTTCACTGCAACAGACGAAATTGAAAGCCAGATCTGAATCCCACACGTCATTGCATATGTGAACTCAACCCGCATTTCTTCTAAGGCTATGATCAGGGTTCAGCGTACTTGACAGTACTTAAGGAGAACGTTCAATACATTGTAACTTGCGGAACAGTTAGACAAACTGTTGACCAACAGCGGTAAAATTTATGATTTTAAATGTACACTTCTCTTGGCATGAAGAGCGAAAGTGGGCGTCAACTGAATAATGGAAATTGTTTGTCATTCTATGTGATTTACATTGCTGAGAAGTAATGAGATGGCGGGACACAATCTAGGAAAAGTAATTCTACTAATACTTGACTTAGTTTGGAAACACTTATAATTTAACAAAAGCCTCTCATTGAAAATTATTTTAAGCATCATTAGTGGAAAGAAACGCTACACGTCGATAGAACCGAATGTTCTAGCTTTGATACATACGTGATTGGGCCATCTTCCTATATGGAGTTATGGCTTCCCTCACTTAATTCCCTTAAACCAATTTCTCTTAGCTGAGCTGTTGTTGCTGTTTACCGCAAATACAGTGCAAGGTGAGGGTGCTTCAAATTAAATCTTTCAGGATTTTTGATTACCAAATTCAACTCGAGTCGATGCCTATCTGCCTGCTTTTCACGTCCTATTTCCTCGAAAACGACTAAGCCTCATGTCACTGAATTTGGTGAGATTACCTGGTCTGTGAAACAGTCAGCCAATTAAAAAGCGGGACAGTTACTGCAACACACTTTGAATAATCTATTGGTGAAAATAAATGCATTTGTATGTACATTTTCTACAGTTATTATTATTTGATTAATTTTATTTTAAACAGAAAAGGAGCGTTTTATGAAACCAAAAAAAACTTGGATTTGATTTAATGCAAAGAGAACAAATTTATGATGACAACTGTGTAAATTATTATTTAATGTGGTGACCAGCCATCCATCCATCCATTCCATTAATCCTAGAAGTTTTCCGGTAACTTCTGCAGGAATAAACCTCCAGATATCTTTCATGTAATTCATTCAAATCATTGCAATGATCTATCATTATATCAGATGGCAAGCCCAATATGGCAACCGTAGCTGGTATGTACTCATTTGGTATGTCAACTTATTTTAGTGACGTTTTGTTGGATTATAAGCAGTAATCCTAGTCTTGGACGCCAGAATACCGCAGATTATGATACTGGCACACCTCCATGTTTAACTGTTGTCTCGATATTACGATCTTCTAAGGCAGTGGCCACCCTTCTCCACACCAATTGCAGACTCTCGGAACCAGAAATGTTGTATTTAGACTCGTCGCAAAAAAGTAACGTTTTCCCAAAGCTTTTCTGTCTTATTAACAAACTCTCGAGCATATTCAACTCGTTTTTCTCAATATTTCTTTAGGAAAGCAATGGCTTCTTCTTTGGAGTATACGCCTTTAGTGCCTCTCTGTAAAGAACTGTTATTATATAATACCTGTCTGCCAAAATTCTTTGCAATGGATACTGCAGTTGGCTTGGAGCTGTTCCTTATGTTTCGCAGAATCTGTCGTTTTGTTTGCTCCGACTAGATTTTCAATCACCACCTGTCTTGTGAGAAACAGAGCCACTTTCGTCAGTTTTTTATTGGGTAATGAAGAGTAAACTTGAGCTTTTTTGTTTTTGAGCTATTTTCTGAATGCCTTTAAAATATTTAATGATCAGCTCATTGGAGTCGCAGAACAGCTGCTCATTGTTCATTTTTGGCCCTTTAATGCACGATACTTGCAACGTCTAGTGGATACCGTATACGACAAGGAATCCAGAAGTTCTAAATACAACACGAAACATAACGGTACCTCCTTTTGAGCAGCAATCGCATTAAGTATGGTGATATAAAATGATAACTTGAAGTGTCCAAGTTTTTTTTTTTAATAATAATAATAATAATCCTTGTCGCAACAATGCAATTAGATCAGAGCCTTGAAGTGTATTAGAGCACTTCATTCAAGACCGTAACGGTACACTACAGGATAGAGTATCCTATAGGAGGCAATGTGGTCAGCATTGCACTTTTTTGGTAGCGATAAACGCTCGCCTTTTTATTTTATTCTGTAATATTTCTGTCTAACAGAATTAATAAAATAATAATAACGATAGAAAACACCCATAACTCATTTAAAAATATCATATGGCTTTCGAGATATTTGACTTCAAGTGAACTACAGTACTGACCAACTTTTTAATTGGTTGCACGGTTTTCTGTTGCGTTGACTCCAAATAGATGCGAAAGTATGGTGAAATTGCCTACGGTTGAAAATGACCGCATAATAAAGTAAAACAGTTCTCAGAATCTATTCAATGATAAGAAAATTTCGAAGATGCCGTTGTATAAAATCTACACCTCAAAATGGTCTAATAAATTAATTTAAATTTTCTACTGACCGGAAAACAATTTCCCTCAACAGCTGATTAGCCGTGCGGGTTTCATTCCCTAAATTCCCATAGATACGATGTCAGCGAAATGCATCAGGCAAATTTTCCTGATGTGTGTTCTGACTAGTTTGTGGTTTTACGACTGAGAAGCTTTAGTGGTTTTTGGGTTTTTATTAAATAACAACTCATTAATTATATATTAGTTCTTAGACGTAGACATACAACCATTATATGAGGAAATTCTTTACATTTAATTAAGACTATTAAAAATTGAAAAATCTTTTACATTTTTATATTAATCCTTAAAATTTCAAAAAATCAATATTTTCAAATTCAAATTCAAAAATTTGTTAGATCGCAATTCATCTTTTTTTTACTTGTCATCGCAGACTAATTACATACGGTTGCTCTGCCAGCTTCGTGGCTACCAACCCACGCTTCGTGACGAAATACGCTGCTCTAGTTCGGAGCTCAGACGAAACTTCGTTAATCAATTCCACACTGCAACGCCTCAATACTACCCCACCCCCAGCTGATGCTGGTTGACAGCGACAAAACCCAATTCCTGGCACTGAAATTTTAAAGAAGTGCTCTCCTCCGTTCAACACTTTATATGTTGTTACAAGGACTTCCGGGAAACATCCACATTGCGGGTATTACGCAGTCGTCCGAAGGCGCTTGAAGCCCAGGAGTTGGCTCAACTTCCAGAACAGGATAGACTAGAACTGCATTCCCTGTTCAGTAATGATTTCGGCCGGAACTACAGAGCGTGCCATCCGTCCGACAAACGGCCTCGGCGCACGATTGTGTGGAAATGTCGACCAGAGGTATTGCCTCAGGCCACCACGTAAACTTATCGATGATTGTGAGGCAATACTTGAAGTCATACAAATCTTTCAAGGGGCCCATAATGTCGATGTGGATCGTGTGAAAACGATTTGTAGACCGAGGGAATGAGCACTTCTGGCACGCGATGAACTGTCTGGGCCAGGAGTTAACATTCTTATTCATTCAGGACCAGAAATACTTGTTAGTGACAAGCCGATTCATTGTCCGAAAGTCTGAGTGCGCAAGATCATATACTGCAGGGAATACTTCTTTGCAAAAAGCAGCCAGAATATATGGCCTACGTCAGAGGCCTCGTAGAATATTTCGGAAGTTGAGCCGAAAAGGGGGAAACTGAGCACTGCATCATCTTCTGTGCCTCGGAGAAACGCGCGTCAGCAACTACATTATCCTTGCCTGACACTTGCTGGATATCCGAAGTCAACTGGCTTATGAAGGGCAGGTGCCGGAGTTGGCGAGGGGACGCCTTTTCAGGCTTCTGCTTAAAAACGAAGATAAGAAGCTTGTGGTCCGTGAACACTGCGAACGGCCTACCTTCTACGGAGTATCGGAGGTACTTTATTGTCATGTACACAGCTAATAGTTCACGATCGTAGGTGCTGTAGTTCTGTTGAGCTATATTCAATTTCCTGGAAAAGAAGCTCAACGACTGCCAGACTTGGTTCAACTTTTGGTGAAGCGCAGCACCTACTGCGATGGCTGAGGCATCAACGAATACGGCTAGGAATGCATCTGTTTGAGGGGATGCCAGCTGCCGTTTGGCTATAACTCAAAAGACTGCACGCCTCGGTAAACAACACAATCACGCATGAGCCTTTGATCTTGGGTTCAGACAAATAGGCATTGACGATCCCTTAAGTAAGCGCCATTATCTGATCGACATCGGCGCAGATATTTAAGTTCTTCCGGTATCATGGAATTATACACTGATTCCATTTACACTTACAGCTAAAGGCAAGGAGACTAAGCCTGGGACTTCGGCGAACATTTTGATGGCGTTATGTTGTAGTGGATATCAGCAGTCCCATATTAGGCGCATATTTTCTGGGTCACTATGGATTGTTAGTGGATCTGCAGAATAGGTCTCTTATAGATCTCGTTACTTCCCGCAGGTCTTGAGGAAAACTAGCCACCTGCTCTACTGTCAGCGTTTCAATCATTTTTGAAAAAGTAGCTGACCCTCGCATTCGTGCACTACTTCAAAAATACAGCAACATAACTACCGAAATTAGTCACTCGCAACCAGCAAAGCATGAACCACAGCACCACATCTGCATTACTGGCTCTCACATCTTCTCGAAGGTTATATTGTGTTTCGTGTACTTGGATGATGTTTTAGTCACCTCTTCTTCCGAGTCTGACTATTTGGAGCATCTCGAATGTATTTTCCAACGTCTCCTTGAGGTCTTGTGCTTAAAGCTGAAAATTCCTTCAACAGCAGGTAATGTTTTTAAGCTACATGATACATGATGAGGGAATACAACCGGATCCAGACAAGGTCCAAGTCATCAGACTTCCCACAACCTAAAACAGTCATGGATCTGCGAAGGGTTTTGAGCATGCTAGACTTCTATCGTCGTTTCTTGCCCAAAGCTGCACAACATCTAACTACAATCGGCTATCCAGAGAATGACAGACAATTCGACTTTTTCTATAAATGACGCCTAATACATTAAAATGAATAGTCTGATATCATACTCAGTTATGTATATAATATCTAGTATGTTGTTAGTATTCTTACTAGCTTCTAATAACTGGAAAGTGGGTTCAAACTGTTTTCATTAGTAATATTTCACAAAAATGTATCTGTTTGATCAAGAAGACCTGCCCTTTGCAGCAAGTAGTAGAAGATATACGGGCATTAGAATTTCTCAGGAATGGAATGGAAAATAGTGGATAAATTATTTTGATGCACCAGTTTCAGGGACTATAAACTATAAACAAAACCTTATTAGAATCGAGTGGTCGATGTTTGTCACACCTGCTAGACCGATTGTCACGAAAATTGGTAAGATCGTGTGATTTGTTGTTCCTTTTGCATACAGCAAGTGGCGCCATTTTGTGTTAAGTTCAAAGGGGGCTCACCATTCATGTGAATGGAGGGTGCAAAATTTTTTTTTCATAAAATGTGTTCATGCGGGGTGGTACCAAATGAAAGGGCTCAATTAGTACTTTTCGAAACTGGTTCCATATTTGATATCGGGTGAAACATAGGGGAGTGAAGGTTCAAAATATGACCATCAAAAAGTGTAACAGGTCTCGTTCTCAGAACCTATCCAACCGAAAAATCTCAAAAAAAATTACAGTGGTGCATCTGTACGAAATCTAGGCCTCAAAATAAATCCAGTTCCAATATCTGTACAAATAAAGTAAATAATAGTATATTTCCACATTTTATAAACCCCCCTTATGACCATTTTAGAAGTACAAAATGGATGTAAGGGGTAACATAATGCACAATTTGGCCAAGTTTGAAGAAAATCCAATTATTATTAACAAGGTTATAGGGGGTGAAATTTTGTCATTTTTAAGGTTTTGTGTGAAACAAAACCTTATTAGAATCGATTCGATGTCTGTCTGTCCGTCTGTCTGTCTGTCTGTCTGTCACACCCGATTTATTCGGAAACGGCTGAACCGATTGTCACGAAAATTGGTAGGAGTATGTAATCTGCCGTTCCCTTTACGTGCAGCAACTGACGCCATTTTGTGTTAAGTTTAAGGGGGGACTCCCCATACATGTGAAAGGAGGGAACAAAATTTTTTTTCATAAAATGTGGCCATGTGGGGTATCAAATGAAAGGTCTCAATTAGTACTTTTCGAAACTGGTTCAATATTTGATATTGGGTGAAACATAGGGGAGTGAGGGCTCAAAATATGACCCCCAAAAAGTGTAACAGGTCTCGTTCTTAGAACCTAATAATAATAATCGTTGGCGCAACAATCCATGTTGGATCAGGGCCTTGAAGTGTGTTAGAGCACTTCATTCAAGACCGTAACGGTACACTAGGAGGCAATGTGGTCAGCATTGCGCTCGCCCGAGATTATTACCCTGATTTGACTCAGGTACTCATTCACAGCTGAGTCGACTGGTATCCGACGTCAAATCACGATACAAATTCCACTGCCACCAGTGAGATTTGAACCGCGACCTTCCGTACGACAGCCTTGCGCTCTAACCACTCAGAACCTATCCAACCGAAAAATCTGAAAAAAATCTCAATAGTGCATCTCTACGAAATCTAGGCCTCAAAATATATCCAGTTCCGATATCTGCACAAATAAAGTTAATAATAGTATATTTCCACACTTTAGAAATTTACCCGGCAACCCCCCTTATATTCATCCCAGAAGTACAAAATTTGGCATGCGTATAATAAAGAACATAATGCATAAGCTAGTCAAGTTTGAAGAAAATCCAACTATTATTGACAAAGTTATAGGGGGTAAAACTTTACCATTTTTTGTGAATTTTGGGCACTCTTCATGCATGACTGCATGACGTCATCATCACATATCAATTCGCCAATATCACAACCAAATGAGTTCTTATGAATGGGGTCCCAAAGAATTATTTTGTTTTAGTTTTTTAGTCATTTGTATATGAATATCAATTGTGTATGTAAGTATATAGTATATGCGTGCTAATGAACTTTGTGGGTAGTGCCTATTCAGATAGATATAAGAAGTAAATCGGAAATATGGGTACGATCAATTTATATACGTGCATATATGTGTAGGGTATTCGGAAATAGGCAGTTTGTTTGTTTAGGGTGAACGTAATATCTATGGCTGTAATATGTACGTATGTCTCGTAGTTTGGAAAAATATGAAGCAATATGTTGGGTTTGTAGCTATATACGGATAGAAAAATGTGCGTTGAAATTTCTTACATAAGATGAACACAAAACCTTTATACCCGAAGCGCGAGCTTCCGGTATTCCGACTTGTTTGTGAATTACAACGTGTATGACGTCATCGTCCCATATCGATGCGTCAATACCATCACGAAGTAAGTTCATATGAATAGGGTCGCAAAGAAGTTTTTGTGTAAAACAACACCTTATTAAAATCGATCGGCCTGTCTGTCTGTCATACACACTTTTCTCCAAAACGGCCGAATCGATCCGAACGAAATTTGGTGGACAGATGGGAACTAAGAAATCCCACGCATACAGTGACATAAATTTAGGTGGAGTTACATGGAAAAGGGGGTTTAAAAAAAAATTCACCGGATATAGTCGTGTGGGGTATCAAATGAAAGGTCTCGATTAGCAAAACTGACATTAGTTTTGGCGTGAATTGCAACGTGCACGAGTAACGAGTCAAAATGTACCCACTTAAAGTGAGGCAGGACTCATTTTGGAAACTACCCCAAATGATCATAATCTGTAAAAAAAATATCCACTCTCTCTCACATGTATGAGGAACCCCCTTCCTTCAACCCGGTACAAAATGATACCACCCATTATATGTAAAAGGATTGACAGACCACATGTGCTCACCAAATTTGGTAACAATTAGTTCAGCCGTTTACGAGTAAACGGTTGTAACAGACGGATGGACAGACATTGGATCGATCCTAATATTTTGTTTCACATAAAACCCTAAAAATGGCTCTTGCTTCTACAGTCCCATATAGAAATTTTGTGAAATCGTTTTCCAGAAGTATTGACATATTCTATTATCGACCATATTAGAAATGAGTTTAAATGCATAATTAAAATATGGAATATCTGTGTGACCGCATTGATTCTTCATAACTTGTCTGTGTGAATCAAAGTTTTGATAATTTTCCAATTTAAAGACTTTCCTGCGAATCACTAGAAAGTATATATTATGTGAGAATTTTTTATTGAGTCATATAGCATTGTACAATGTTGTACAACTTGTGAATGCAAATTGTTAGAAAAATTTAAGGTTACCCTCTAAATCATATGATTACCCAAGCTCAAATAACATTTGGATTGTTCCCTTAAAAACTCGAATGATATAAGCAATGAAGTAAGAGAAAGGTTCCGATAGGGAATTATAACAATGACAAAACGAAAATGAAATTGTAATCCACTTATGTTTGCCAACGACTGTTGCGTTTTAATAAGAGTAGAAATGTAATGGAAAAACAAACGGAAAAACGTATTCTAGAACAATTTTTTAATTAATTTCAGTAAAAATACGTCAATGCCTTTAGTACTTTATTATTTTTTAATTTTAGGGCAAAACCATATTTTGAAATTTGTTAACAAAAGTATTCAGTTTAGAATTCCATTCAATTAAAATTAATTTATTATTAATTTATTTATTAAAATGATTGACTACATACACACGTAACATAAAGTTACATTATATTACTAACTACCGATATAATAATAATAATCGTTGGCGCAACAATCCATATTGGATCAGGCCCTTGAAGTGTGTTAGAGCACTTCATTCAAGACCGTAACGATACTCTACAGGAGTACAGTACCCTGTTGGAGGCAATGTGGTCAACATTGTGAGCTGAGTCGACTGGTATCCGACGTTAAATCACGATACAAATTCCACTGCCACCAGTGAGATTTGAACCGCGATCTTTCGTACGACAGCCTTGTGCTCTAACCACTGAGCTATCCGGACCATTACCGACATACAAACTTTAATTAGCATAGCTAAAGAAGAAGTGAAACCTTGTTGGAAATAGTTAGTTAGGGATCATAAACATATTGTCACTAGAGGACAGTTTAGGTTAGAATAATAAATAAAATAGCTCTTTGTTTTATTAACTCTTAAGCTTTTGTGTAAAATGGTTTTGACGTCGACTTTGGAAGGGGGTGGGGGGGTTTAAAAATGCATAAAATCAAGGAGCCATTCTCAGGAATGACCAGGCCAAAAAATCTAAAAAAAAATTAATGGTGCTCCTATGTGATGTGTAGGCTACAGAATACCCCCACCGCGAGGCATGCTCAAATAAACTTAATGATAGTATGCTGCCCTTTTTGGTTTTTAGCTACATACAATTGAGATAGCTGTGCACTTATAAATCACACCAAACCTTTCAGCGATTTTCGATTAGTTCATTTATTGTTTTAAATTGTAGCTTTATATTTACATTTAATTACAAGAAAGGATACATATCTTTCGATACAAGCTCTCTCCTTCAAATACACTTTTTTTCATTGATTTCAATTGGGGGCCTTTTAATCCCTTTCTCGTAAAACCTTTCGCATACTCTTACAACCATTACAGCACAAACGTCTTCGTCATTTTCTTTAAGAATACGGTACCATTTCTCAACGATTTCCCGGAGAATTGTACTTCTATACTTTTCCAAAGGATTTCTTATCGGAACGACGTTAATCTCTTCATTATGTTAGCTTTCAATTGACATGTAAAAATGATGGCGTTAATTATGGAAATTCGCACATATTACACATTAAATGGGGAAAAACGTGGTCTCGATATGGAGCAAATCCACTTTAATTATGTTATACTATAACTTTGGTAATAAAAGTGCATAGCTTCGTACCTTATGCTGTGAATCTTTTTTATAACTAATTCAAAAGATAAAAAAAATAAATAGAATAGAATTTCGCCCTTGTTCTCTATTTAAGAGCTATTAACCATCAGAATGTTTTACCTCGATAATCTCCCACCGACATCAGGATGAAGAGCATTTTGGAGTCTTGCAGCATCATCATATTTTTCTGCATACCGCTTTCTATTAAAACGAAGCAGATTGTGTTTACTTTTTTTTACACTACAGCACTGAAGATCAAAAGTTTAAATTTTATTTGATACGTTGTTTCACAAGGCGGGCTGTTCTCTTGGCTATTTTCGGATATCGTTTTTTGCCCAGGCAACTATGAAGCTTTTCTACCTACAATCTGCTCTAAAGTGAACTTGTCCGCCCATATGTGCCGCAACATCATCCTCCCATATTGTCGCGCTTTCGAATGGACTTTTCTGTGAATTGCGAATGATATCGCGTTTTTCTAGAACTGCCAGTTACCGCAGTGGTCATTCATTTCATACCTTTTATGAGGTGGTGGACTGCACTTGAACCTTTTTTGCGAAGTGGCGTCAACTTTTCGGCTATTTGTCATTCAACAAAACATATTATTGTCAAATATTAACTTCGTTTAGGTTTCCGGTAAAAAGTACCTATTTAACTAAAAAAGTAGTGAAAAATTAGAAAAGGTACTGATGTACTAAATTTAGTACCCTTGATACCAAAAAGACAACACTGACTGGTACCTTAAAGATTTTATGTTGTTATATACATATATATACCAACTGGTATTCACACCAGAGAAGGGTTGAAAAATCTTATTCGGAAATACATACTGCAGTTCTAGTGATGCAAGATATTACGCAATTTAATTTTCAGCTTTATATAAATCTTATCAAATGCTGCCTCGATTTTCCATGAAAATAAATTTCCAGTGGGAAGTTATTCCATTGAGAATCTGAATGATTGAACTGATAATATAATACTATTTAAAATTCATATAAATATGCAATACATTTCTCACGAACGCATAATGCACGCAGATATCCAAGAAACCAGACTTAAATATCTGCAGCTATGAGAGTTTATAGCTTATGGGATTGTTGTGATCTTGTGCAATAACTCATGATTCCGCGACTCTGCACGATGCATTGGTTACACGTAAATTGTTTTCGTTTCACAAAACTATAAAAGATTGCATAATTTATTTTTATATTCAAGAATGTCTCCAGTAGAAATTACGTAATTTCACTGTGTTCATTGTACACACATTTCTTACTGCCAAGGAAATGTATGGGATTAAATGTCTTAAGCTTCCTATCTCCCTAACATGTATGTGTGTGCTTCATTAATGAATAATGTCGCGAATCTTTCGTTTGTTAGCCATGTCACCCATATAATTCTAGAAAATCAAAAGACAAAGGAAATTCGCCGTAAATTATGAGGAAATTTTAATTTTCACTTCTGAATTTAGTGCAATCGGAAAAAAAGTTGCATTTCGAAAGTGAACATGTCAAATAGAATAGCATCTTGTTTTCGTTTTAGGAATGATGAGGCAGCGTCTGACGATTTGCCTCTGCCCTGGTAAGAAACCGTAAAGCCGCCATCGCTTCACTTTTTTGAGAAGTTTGGGTGCAAGCCCTAAGCGAGGGGTCCGTGGACCAGGAAAGAGGGAGTAAGTTGCTTCCCATTTGGTCCGGTCCAGCATTAAGTTGATGCGGACTTAGGACCCCATCATTCTTAAAACGAATATTTCAGCTCTGGCCAAGCTCTGGTCAATAAGGCGGATTTGCGCTCAATTCGTAGTCATGTCGTGTTCTACGAATTATATAAAGGAGCACTCAACATCTGCGAGCCGCTACGGTCACGCTGCTCCCAGGGCAGAGGTGAGGCAGCGTCTGACGATTTGCCTCTGTCCTGGTAAGAAACCGTAAAGCCGCCATCGCTTCACTTTTTTGATCTTGTTTTCCCTATGGTGGACCTAGATCTATATAAAAGAGAAATTTTTATTTATGGTCCACTTATTAATTTTCTGCTTTTATAGTAATTGACGGACCAAAGCCCGTTTGAGAGAGGAGGAGGGAAGAGCCGCCACCGTCTGAACGGTCGTGTAATGCCTTGGCATACCAGTAGATAGCGCCCACTCAATCCAAACAAAGACGACTAAGAAGAATAAAAATTTGAGGGCTAGCAACCTCCAACTCTCAAAATTCCTTACGTTTTGGAAACGGCTACCACGCCTTCAAATCGGATTGATCTTTCGGCTATGACCTTTTGCTTTGGTTAACGGTTAATCGTAAACTGATGGAAGGCGCGAACGCTTCTCGACGACGGTCGCTTGCTCCAACTTCAAATAAACAGAAGGGATCTGCCTTACTGTCAGACTTGGAACATAGGGAACTGAAGGGTCTTATTCAAGCTGCGAATTGGGGCGAACGCAATGCGCTTCCACTCCGGAAGTACAGTGTAACGTGAGCTATGACACCATGGAGCTTAGCTTAGTCAAGGAAGTAAGCGCAAATAAAAATGATTTCGCTACTGTATATTGCATCAGGAAAGAACTGGGAGGTTGTCGCAAGCCTCTCGAATCCCCAATCACGGCGACGATTAGCCGAAGAGAGGGTGGGGCACGATTTTCAATCGTATCACATCTGGTCTAGTTCTACCTCTTCTAATCTCTGTCATCAATGCGCTAAGTTTGACTGTACATCGCTGCTGACTCTGCAAAGCTGCTACTTCCACTTATACGAAAATCTTGGGAATTTGAAATCTTTCCCGTCACGAAGATTGTAGCTGCAATTATCCAGGAATACTTCAGATGACATCTTCAAAGCATATTCGACAAAGAACAGGATAGATTCCGCGCTAGACCCTCCTACACTGACCACATCAATACCCTGCTTCACCTGCGAAGGCTTTCGACAGCTTGAACAGAGAGTGCATCTAGGATGCTCTAGGAAGGAGTGACATTCCGGAGAAACTATAATCAGAGTGACATATCGTGGCGCAAAGGGTGAGCTATTCCATCGACTCTCTTATTGAGTCATGGACCTTGCCCAAATGGCTCTGGATTAGGAAAGAGAGGCAAGCGAAGCCAAATTGAACATTAACACCAACAAAACCAAGTCTGATGCGCTATCATGTAGATAGGAGATAGGAATATCTGCATTTATGTGTCGAGTGCGTCGATCAATTTGTCTATTTTACCTTAACTTTTAAAGGTTGATGTCACTTGACGCATCAACTTTGCTCCGCCTTCACTGCTTTGTATAAAATCTGGTTATTTGGGAAGGTCTGGAGTGAGCTGAGGCACATTTGGTCGAACTTAGCCACACAAAACCTTAAAAATGGTACTCCAGCAGAGCTTTTGAGAAAAGCATTCCAGAATCGTTGTGATTTGCAAAAATTCTTCTCCAACCATTATCGTCCGAAAATTATGTTTTGCATTAAGTGAACTCTATAGTAACTTATAGAGGCGGTCTCAAATTTTGTCTGATTGGATGTCTTTTAAGATTTTGAACAAAACAAAACTTTATTAAAATCGGTTTTCTGTTTATCTGTTCGACTATCTGCAAAAATGCAGTTTACTCGGAAACGACTTTGTCTACTGCCACAAAATTTGGTGTGAGTATGGGGACGGGGACGAAGTTATGTGTATACGGTTGAACTACTCTTTTGCAATCCCACCGTAAATAATATCAGCAGCTCTGCGTCCCAATTTCAAATTCACCGGGATTTTTATTGTTTTATAATCCTCACCGCCTCATACGAAGGTAAAAGGAAATAACAATTAACAATTTTGGAGATATCTTTGGGCTATTTTTTTTCTTACAGTCTATGGTTGCTTATACAAAGAAAAAAATTTTATTTTAGTTATCTAACAGCTTAGCAAGCCAAATCATTATAAAAGTTGAAGTTAATTAGTAATAAAGTTGAGGATTCTGGTACTATACGATTATAACCTTTCTGAACATTACGAATCACTACACTGCCTTTCGATGAAAAGTAGCATAATAGCATACTTAATTAGCACCTAACACTTTGACTGATAGTAACAAAAAACATTCTGAGATACTACTAAGGCCGATATCTTTGACAGTAGCACGGAGGGAACTAGTCGCAATTCATATTTTTTTATTAACTGCAATGTTGAGAGAGAGATGTTTCTCGCGTCATAATTAGTACGAAAAAATATACTTATTACTCATGATGTCAAAGATCAATTCACATTTTATTGCCCCAACATTGTTGTTGATTAGCGCTCTTACTCTATAAGGCAAACTCATACCAAAAGTTGAAAAAAGTTCCTTTCTAGCGTTCTTGCGTCGTGAAGTGTTTACTCATACCAATTGTTACTTTGTATATGTACATTGAGACATCGCGAATTCATAATGGAATCCTCTAATGCAGATAGGATTCTGCCGACAATGGGGTAAGGATAACAACCTGTTATTGTATCTAGATCGTTTCTATACAGTATATGCGGACTGATCTTGTTGATTAAATCACAATTGATAATAAGTATATGCGTGACCAATCAAGTTTGGCAATGGGTTTGATGGTAGTCCTTCTTGGAGTTCAGCCTTCCGGTATTTGGACTTGTTTCATGTGCCAATGACAGGACGAAAACAAATTACGCTTGCTTTTTTGCAATCAATGAACATTTAACCAAACGTTCGCCTTCTTGAAGCACGTCCTCTTACGAAAACTAAATGAAAGATTGATGTTACTCCTGGTTCAAATCCCGGCCGTCTTGGATGTTTCTGTTCGTATTCGTGCTATTCCGGTGCTGTAGGCTTATCATTTAAAGTGTGGTGATAATGGAACTGAAGCACAGTCCCATTGTACGCCACAAAGGAAATTAACAGGACAAATACATCCTTGATTAAATTGACGTTTTGGTGCATACGATCGTGCGTACGTCTGGACCTCGATTGCAATTTCCCTTGACTGATTTCGAACCCTAAGAACCATCGCTCCTCCTTTAGCACTAATTACGAAAAGAGGATTAAAAATGCGGGTTTTTTTATTTCTTAACAACCTCTATTAACTATCGGATGACATTCAATTGCATAGTCATCTCACGACTAGTTTTTTCCGTTTTGCAGATCAATAAGGTATAAATTCCTTTGTCCCTACATTTATATTTTTCGTATTCCATCCAGCTATCCATCCCAACCGAAAACCAAATATTAAAATTAGCTCTTCTTCAGAATTTAAATCATCATTTTCGCCGTTTTTCCTAATTTCTTCCAACGATTGAAAATTATAATTTTGCTCGCATTTAATCACTCCATGACAGCGTTTATCTCAAATCAATTGGCATCGTTGTGATTTTCTTGTTGTGCCAGTGACGCAGGGCTATCGAGTATACAAAAGTGGGAACGAACTATATATAGCGAGAACGAGTGAGAATCAAAGAGTACATGCCTGCATGTCCTATGCGGCTATTTTTTTCCAATGAGAAGGTAAACGTCATCGCGACCATGGACATTTCCTAAATTTGGGCCGTTCTTGTAATCCACTTGCTATAATCCATCCTTTCTTTTAATTTAAAGTAAACTGGCTAATGGGAGGCTAAGAATGGGCAAGTTGTCCGCATTGCTCATACACCCAGCGGACATGGCTTGTGGTATTCTATCAATGGATGAGATGATGTCTGAAATATCGTTGTAGTCATTGATAAAATTTTTGGGCCCCGTTCAGTAAAGACCTGGGATAGCAGCGAAAATCTGCCTTCCACTTCGCCTCCACTTGGGCCGGGTCAGCTAGGATTCTGGAAAATAAAGTGGAAATCTACAGTGGCTTCCAGCTTATTTGTACAGTCTCTGTTTCTAATTTTACGTCACTGTAACGTCACACTGGAGATGTGTAAGTACATATTCAATAAAAGAGTTTCGAATAAAAGGAATCCCAAAAATTGTTGTTCATGACATACCAGACGGATATCCTATTGTTAAGTTTCTTCTAAAATGGATCGTCGTACAACAATGGAACAGCGTAGACTGGTAATTCACCGCTTTAAAAAAAGACAGAGTGTCCGCAAAATTGCTGAAATTGTCAAGTGTCTCTACAGTCCAGCACATAATTAGCGTTTTGTATATAAAAAATCAGAGTAAACCCGAAGTTGGCTAGTGAGTTTCGTGATGAACCGGGGAAGTCGTGCAGTTCTGAAAGAGTTGAACTCGTGTTGCGCGGCCATGATTTGAACGGCCGAGTAGCTCGAAAGACGCCGTGTATTCCAACAATAAACACGAAAGACCGATTTTCCTTTGCTAGAGATTATATAAATAAAGATTATTCGTCTTAAAATACGGCAATTTTTGCTGACGAATCAAAGTTTAACATTTCCGGGTCCTATGGGAGTTATATGAGTCGCGCAAAGTAAATACCAAGCTGAACGAATGGTCATGTTATAGTTTGAGCCTGAATGTGCGCAGCCGGGAACAATGAACTAAGTGCATTACCTAGACATATTTAAAAAAAATACTACAAGTGCCGAAAAACTGGCCACTAATGATCCGAAGTTCGGAAATGTGCATATTTGGCTGATTTGGAACTGCTCGCACGTAATGTCACAACCAGCACAGTCTCTTGATATAAACGTCATCGAGAATTTATGGGAAATTTTGGACAACAACATAAGGAACTATAAGATTTTGAATAAGGAAAACCTCAAGAAAGACTTGTTGGCAGATTGGCAAAAAATTACTCCAATTTTACACAAAAGCCGTTTTCGAGAAATCAAAGTTTATTACAATTTTGACAACCAGAACTGACTGACCAAGCGACGCAGTAAAATCGTTCAGTTCAAAGTGAAAACAACATTTTTGTGAACTTGATCTGAATTATTCAACCAAACAATAAAATCTTAGCATTTCCCGTTGTAAGCTGAAATAGGCTCTGTTGGTTGACAACAACCGTGCGCGGATTTAATCATCGTAGCTGTTATCGGTTGTGATCTTCGACCCTCGATAGGAGAAATTATGAACGGTCTCAAAGTTGTATTCTCCGATCCTTATTCTTCCCGTTTGACCAGTGCGGTTCGATGTTGTTAGTTGGTTCGTCTTCGGTGCTGACGTTGCCACCATATATTTTGTCTTACCTTCATTTCAGCTTACAAAAACTGCTCCGCTCGAAACGTCTCATCATAGGGTCAAAGCTCTTACTGTACAAGACAATGATCTTGCCAGTCCTCATGTATTCCTCGGAGACTTGGGTTCGTAGCAAGAAGAATTGCGAACTCTTGGCCGCGTTCGAGAGAAGAATGCTCCGAAGAATTTTTGGCCCCCTACATGAGGATGGACGATTCCGTAGCCTACATAATGACGAAAACTATGAGCGATAATATGACCGTCTGGTTGTGGATAAAATTCGGCTCAATAGGTTACGATAGGCGGGTCACTTAATCCGTATGGATGAGGATGATCCCACCCGGAAAGTATATAAGGGCAATATCTATGGTAGAAAAAGAAGACGAGGCAGACCCTGCCTAAGATGGAGCGATGGCGTAGGCCAGGATGCCAGACAGCTTTTAGGGATGTCGAATTGGTGAACCGCGGCGCAAAACCGGGGTGTCTGGAGTTCCTTATTAAGGCAGGCCTAGACCGGATAGCGGCTGTTGCGCCGTTGATGATGATGATGATTTCCCGTTGTATGAGCAAGACATATTCCGAGGCAGCAAGGTCTGATTGGGCCCATTTATCGCTGGGAAGCTCAGCACCAACGGGATTAAGTAACATTCCTGGAATTACCGACAGTGCTCCTAATTGTATGGTTTGTACTACTTCTGTCAAGGCATTCTATGGTTTCACCCTAGATTCGATCTAAATAATATACATATGTATATATTAATATATTTATTATCTAATTATCTATTATTTTATCTAAGTAAAAAAAATATTTGCATGCTCGGAATTTATAGAGAGATAAACATTGACTTGATCTTGAGATATTGTTTTTGCTTTACGATTTCGATGGCGTAAATGTGCTGACATTAATTTGATACAATCCCGAAAATATTATCCTTTCGCACCATTTGCAAGCAAAACAAGTAGATAAACCAATCAGTTTATTTACTTCCTAACTTTCAGCTCTTACTTTACAGAAAACGGAGCACGTTCCCGAATAAATCCAGGGGTTTAATTTTATCAACTTTGCATTATTTACGCAGCAGCAGGCCTGACAAGATAGAGGGCATAATTTTCACCAAGGCCTGTGTATTTCTCGAAACGCTGGATATCATACCGTTTGACTATTTCTTCTGTCATCTTTCATTACAAAATCACATAAACTTATTTGATAACGAACCATTAGCATTTTTTCCCATCTGATGGCTACATAATTCCAGCACTACCTTTTGTTTGCTTCTTTGACGAAATATTCTTGTGAAACTAGCCTGTGAATGGAAATTATCAAACAGACCACGTTATTCATAAGCTTTTCTGCAAATTTATCGCGATATGCTATAAACATGAACCATTGTCCACATAACGTGCAAATCTTACCTTGCATTTACACTGAAGCATATTTCGAAAGCATTGTCGCAGTCAATCCGAATGGACATTAAAGTAACATTCGCCAAAAGGTTCATTGGTGTTGACCTTAATCGTATTTAAGCTCATAAACTCCGCAAGTCATTCGGCAAAATATTACCGGCGGCGAAGCATTGTTAAGGATGCACTTGACGACTCTCGCGCGAATCAACAAATGACATATGACTGCACTTCGCGAACAGTCACCCTTCTTATGCCCCCATAATTTCTAAGCACATTTTCGTCTGGCAGAAACATAAGTAAGGCATTAAGGTAGCATCAGTTGCTGAAAATTCCTCATGTTAACTTATACGAATATAGACATAGCGCTATGTAAATATATGGCAAATACGAGCTACATGTTCCGGGAGTTTTCAGTGGAATCGATTGCTTCCAACTGCAACGTAGAAGCATTCCCTTGCCGAGGTATCGATTAAACTGCTTGTTTACTCCATCAGGTTGCGCCTATATGACGCCGACTCATTATCATATACTATATGAACACAACCTAATAGAGTCTATGCAAATTTTTTAGATTGTTGAAAATCACTTCAGTCTACATGTTTGATTAAAGTGAAATCAACCGATAGTTCACATTTGCATGATGGTTCGGTGTTTACAGCGTATCTTGTTAGCGGAATTTAACGCAGTAACTAGTAAGCATGTAATATTGTGTTCCGTAAATATGAAAAATTTTAAAATTACCAATTTCAATTTGTTGCTGCAGTCGTAATTCGAAATATTTGCGGATTGTTGCTAGACCATAGATTAGATAAAATTTTTGGATAACATATATCTATGTATATTAGATTTGTGATTAAGTTGGATGTTTTTCCCTCAGAAAAACAAAGCGAAAACTGGAAGTAGGTTCTTGGAAAACAATAAACGGCGGTCACAGTTTATAGGGAAGGGGATTCACCTGCATAAACTAGGAAAGGAGCCCTACATGAAGTAATTTACCGACGCTGCTATTTATATTATATTATTCTGTAATAAGCTCAACAGTAAGCTGCTTATTTCCTGTCAACAACATCCTGCGTTAACCAATCGACACGAGGTCCTATGCTACCATCAAAATGCGAGACCCCACAGTGCTATAGTTAGTCACTTCAATTTCTTCAATTTGTATCACTTCAGCTGGAAGACAATGTGGCAACTGCCGCATTCTTCAGTACACGCTTTTGCGGACTATCATCAGTTTGGATGTCCGAGGAACTTCCTTTCTAGGAAGAAATACGACAACGAAAGTGACATTTAAAAGGAACTTCAGAAATCTTTGGCAAGTAAAGACAACGCGTTTTACGATAAAGGAATGGACAACTTTCTGGAAATTTGGGAGTTAACAGTAATTATAGTTCAGAAAAGTGACTGACACTTTGTCCAGGACAGAGGCAACTCATCAAGCGCTGCGTCACCTATGCCCTGGGAGCAGCGTGGCCGAAAGTGGCTACAGACTTCTTTATGTATAATCGCAAACACGATATGAGTGCGAATTATATATAAGTGAAATCCGCCTTATATATTCAGATCCAAACTAGGCCGAAGCGAAATTGTTTGAAGATCAAGGAAGTCCTAAGTCGGCATCCAGTTAAAAACGGACCGGACCAGCTGGGAAGAAACTTTCTTCAAACCTCCAGAAAAACCGTGGGGACCCTAAGAAATCCTAGCTTGGTGAACAATGTTGACGAAAAAATGTTATGAAGGTATGTTAAAGGTTAAAAAATAATCTGAAACATATCTAGAATTTCTCTCTACAAATTTGACAACCATATGTTTTTCTAGATACCATTGTTGGAAAAAGTACTGATACGGAAATCATTTAGAGGTAAGAAAATATCGCCGCATTTTGATTCAGCAGCAACGATATCCTGCCCAAAAAAGCAAACATCCTAGTAAACTAACTAACTAAAAGCTCCAACATATCAATTTCTTCTCTTAAGTCCTCCTCCCAACCCAGTTCACTGGCGCCATTTTACCAATTAACTTTGTCAATCCCAAAATCATCGTAAGTTCAACGGAATAGAAAAAAACAAAAAATCGACCTGTATTGCTTGGGAAAATCCTAACTACAATCACAACCAATTGGTGACTGCAATTGATATTAATTACCGCAGAACTTTATGATTTACAACAGTAGTGAGCCCTTGTTAGAGTTGGGCAAAATCATAACCATGATTACGTGATTATGATTTCGAATTTCAGGATTACATTATTGTAATCGTAATCGGGCCCTCGTGATTACGATTTGAATCACGCAATCATAATCATGTAATCACGTGAACGTAGTCATGTAATCATAATCCTGTATATACAGTCACGATTGCTCGCTGTTTGATAACATGTATATTTTGATGACTTCAACCTGAGATTTGTTTGTAAGAATAATTTTAGGGATAATGGTTTTCGATACTTGGTGACGGTGGTGTTCTTTTTAGTAGATTGAAGCAAATGATATTTCTCATCAGTCGGAGCAATAGAATAATCAAATAATAGTCATTAATAAATTTACGGAGGAGGCTTGTTGTGCAAAATATTCTTGCAATTTACAACATAAAATCAAGTAACAGCCAAATGAGTTGTAAGTTTCTCTGCTAATTGCAACCGATCCACAAATTTGTTTAGTTCAAAGGGGAATTACCCAATAAGTAAACTGATTCGTAAAGCACAAACGACACTGCTCATGTTTTCATAAGTTCATATGATTGATTTTCTTTACGGTGACTATGATTGCATGATTACATGACTGCAATCGTAATCATGCCCTGCAATTATAATTACAATCGCGTTGTCACGTAATTATACCCACTTCCTTATTATAATCGTAATCAAAACCGTAATAATAATCATGATTACGATCATGCCCAACTATTGCGCCTGTACGGCCCAGAGGGTAGAATAGCCTTCTACCCTTATCGCCATATCCAGGGGCAATATACCCCACCTAACCTACGCCGCTCCTAGCTCGCCTTATCAACCCTAATATCTTTCTTTTCCTTCATTTCAACTCGCCTCTCTATCTCACCTCTCTAGTAATGGCGTCGATTGGAGATTTTTAAGATTTTGTGAAATAAATATTCAAATCGCTGTGGTGACTGTCTGTCGGAACTTGTTCAAGCTGTCGACACGAAAATTAATGTGGATCCTGGAATGAAGAA
Organism: Hermetia illucens; assembly: GCF_905115235.1. Taxonomy (NCBI): domain Eukaryota; kingdom Metazoa; phylum Arthropoda; class Insecta; order Diptera; family Stratiomyidae; genus Hermetia; species Hermetia illucens. The sequence goes on along the minus strand of NC_051849.1, from coordinate 135,397,882 downwards.
AACAGTATCTTATGTTGAGTTAAAGAGGATGCCCAACATATGCAAAAAGGGGATGCAAGATACACCCATACTTTTCGAATCAGATTTTAGTTTTCATGTCAGTTGGGAATAAGGAGAGTAAGGAGATCAAATTGTACACTTGAGGACAATTTTCAAACTCAGAACATATTTTTATTTGTTTGTTTACTAATTTTTTGTAAAGGACAAGTCACGACAAAAATTTGATGCAAGTAACTAGCTACCAGAGAAATAAAAAACAAAATTTCACGTTTTTTCTGATACTGCTGGGGTTTGTTACTCTATCCAGCCGAAAAATCTGAAAAAAAAAATCATGAACCTGCCTCCGTACAACCTGCAGGCGTCAAAATACTCATTTCGATATCTACTCAAATTAAAGTAATAAAAGTAAATTACTACGTTTTTGGGAAATTGATTAGAAGCCCATCTTAAATTTATTTTACAGTTATAAAAACTTGCAATAATACTATAGTATGAAGCACGATGTTCCCAGATTTGAAGAAAATCGTACTATTACTGATAAAGTTACAGTAGCTCAACCCAAAATACTAAGTGCCAATATCACATTGAAGTTAGTATGAGATAGCTCTGCACTCAAATATACTTACAAAAGAAGCAAACAAAACCCTTCATACCTGAAGCGCCGAGCTTCCGTTTTCCGACTTGTTTGTTTCATTCTCTCGATTTGTCTTAAAAAAATTTCATCTAAATTAATCAAGGTTTTACATTCGGAATGGTTGGGCCGCAAACATCTTCTAAAACTTTGAACGTGTTTATCTCAAAAGCATGTTTCTAGAACTCTTCCTCTTTTTTCTCAGGAACCACGGTATTGATTTTATTGATATTTTTATCCAAATTATTGTAATGTTCGTCATTATGGTCCGAACTAAGATTAAGTCCTTTTTAACCTTGTATGGGAAATAAAACCTGATTAAAATCGATTCACTGTCTGTCTGTCACATGCATTTTTCTCCAAAACAAAAAATCCCACACATGCAATGAATAACATAGTTTTTTTCAGTTTTAACGTAAACTATAAAGTGGGTGATTGAGGAATCTAAATGTGCATACTCAACGTGAAACAGGAATCATTTTCGGAAATTACCCAACCCAAAAACTTCAAAAAAAATCAGAGCGATGAGCTTATGTATATAAAATCTAGGCCTCAAAATATGCCTTATTGCGATATCTGCTCAAATCAACTTACTAATAGTATATTAACCACTTTTTGAAATTTTTGACACACTTTTCTTAGGAACTATGGGCACCAAATTTGGTAAGCTTAATTACGGAAAATTTAGGAATGCTACGCGTTAAATAGGAGAGAACGTGATCTTAATATGGCTCAAATTCACTTAAATATGGTAGTTTTGAATGCGAACAATGAAAAATTAATCCACCAAAAGGCTACAACTGCCATATTTAAGTGAATTTACTCCATATTAAGACCACATTATCTCCCATTTAATGCGTTATATTCCTAAATTTTCCATAATTAAGCCCATCATTTTTAAATGTCAGTTGAAAGCTAAAATAATGATGGTAAGTTTAAAGTATCGTTACAATATTTTATATTGAAATTTAGATGAAAAATTGATTTTAAATTTTTTTGTTTAAATTTGAACAATAATATTTTCAAAGTGTTGATGACCTTTGCAATTGAAAAAATATGCATTTATACAGTTTCCGAAATTTGTATCAAATCTGGGATTAAATGGTTGAAGGAGTGGGAGACTGTGTTCTTTTTTTAGGAAGGTAAAGATTTTTGACCTATTCACGAAAAACCCAACAACTCTGTACGGATTAAAGATAGAATGCCCATTCAAGGAACTAGCTTTCCTCAAATTTTTACCTTCATAAACGGGACCCCCTGTATAGTCATGTGGGGTATCAAATGAAAGACTTCGATTAGTGCTTTTCCATATTCACCTCAGTTCTGACATAAATGAAAGGGAGGAATCTTTTTAAATTTTTTTATTTGATTTTGTGGAGAATCTTTCAGGAATGTTGTGTGAAAATTTAAGATTAATCGGAGCAAAACTAAGGATGATACAGCGGTTTAAGCAATCACGTATCATACATTACTCAACACGCACTTGCGGTTCGAATAGCAAAAGCTGCAGCTGCTAATGTATAATATAGTGCTCTTCATCACAGACGAGAGCGAAAAGGTGCTACAGACTCCATGGGTAACAGCAACATCCTTTATGGACCTAGCATCGATGATTCAGTGTGAGCTAAGTCGACAAAACTCACTTATAAACGAAATGAAAAGGAGAAGAGGACGGGGACTGGAAAGTGGTCATTTCATTCACGGACCCATGCTCAGAACCTACCAAACCGAAAATCTGAGCAAATCACGAAGCTGCCACTACGATACCTAGGCTACGAATTGCTCCTCATACTGATATCTGTTCAAATAAAGTCAATAATAGTATATTACTATAATTTCTAGTGATTGACTGTAAAACCCCCCTTAAGCATGATCCTACCTGGAAATCGCACTATTATTAACAAAGTTAAAGTAGGTCAAAGTTGTCACGCCAGTGTAAATTCAAAGGCTTTGAATGTCAGTATCACACTAAAGTGAGTATTCTCAGAACTTATCCATTCGAAAAATTTGAAATAAATCGCCACCACAATTCGAAATCTGCTCAAACAAATTTAATAATGGCATATTGCCCAATTTTATCATAGAAATCTACCACAAACGCCCCTTAAAATTATCTTAAAAGTACAAAATTTGATATCGGTATAAATGATAATATGAGGCATAGTTCTGTTTTAAGGAAATCCACCTATTATTAGTTCCAAAAGTTCCAAGTTTTGCATTTCATGTGAATCGATTGCACTCTAAGATGTGTATGAGGTGATCATCACATAGAGTGAACTCATATATCGGCAGGCCGTGTGAGAACATCTTATTTTTAGTTTTCTAGGTTTTTTTTTTAGATTTTATATATCAGTATCAATTATTTGAAATAGACATACGTATGTATGTATGTATATGAATATGCTAAGGAATTTTGTAAACAGTGTCAAATTCAGAGGGATATATATTTACGTTATAACCGGTATTCAATTAACGTACAATATAGGTGTGCATGCGTTTGCATTAAAGTGGCATCGAACATCTGGTATTCCGGCTTATTTATTTTTATTTCATTCTTCATTCCTCATACCTCAAATTGATATGTTGTTTCATTTCCGAGAAATCTTTAAAGCGGGAATCTGACAAATCTGAAAAAATCATCCTAGAAAATGATATAATTAAGACCATGCAACTCTACCAGCTGTTCTCAACTGATCATCTGATTTACGGAAAAATCAGATCATAAAGACATTGTGAAAATTCAACTCAACTGCTGCTGTTTATGAACTGTATTTCTAGATGTGTAAGCATTTAGCTGGTTTTACTATTTTTCTTAATCTTATTCATTGTATAATTAGTTCCATTGGGTGCACATGCACAAGCAACGAACGCCTATTGTTGGTACGGTGGAGCAGATTAAAACAAACAAATGTCAAGTATTAGATTTGTATACACACTCGTATGTAGTTGGAAGCCTACTATACCTCATATTACGGATAGATGCAATTTCATCATCCCCTCACCCCTTGCTCGACAAATTAAAGCAACACAACAATGTGAATTTCGAGCAAAATCCAAAGCATTGATAATGTTCACACATGTATGAAGCCTCAATAGTTTTTATCCGAAAATTTTACGTAAAAAATAAAAGTAAGCTAAATTGAAAATGGTTTCTTTGTTTCAGGAATCGAAGCATGTGTGAAAAGTTTTTATACAAGGGTGGTTTGTGAAATTTAATAAAATAAATATTTTGAATGAATTTCACAGTAGAAGAGCTTAGTGTTTATCACTTTAATTTATGTTTTCTACAGTGCGTTTTCAGGAAAACAATGAGAAAAGATGTTACATATGCTTTCCCCTGTAGTCTTTATCTTGTGGATTGTGGGCAAATTGTTGACTTGTTAGTACTGATGAAGGCTGGTTCCTGAAATATCGGTATTTACAACCTTAATAAATATCACTAGCGGGTAGAAAAAAGGAAGTATGAATTATTTCAAATTTTATGTGTACAGATGAAGAATTGAAGTCCAAGTGTGACAGTTCCTTATGGTAAGTGCTTGATGGTCTTAATTGGAAAGTCAAACGCTTTGAAAACTTGAAAATTGCGAACTCTTGGCCGCGTTCGAGAGAAGAATCCTCTGAAGAATTTTTGGCCCCCTACATGAGGATGGACGGTTCCGTAGCCTACACAATGACGAAATCTATGAGCGATACCATGACCGTCCGGTTGTGGATAAAATCCGGTTCAATATGTTACGGTGGGCGGGTCACTTAATCCGTATGGATGAGGATAATCCCACCCGGAAAGTCTATAAGGGCAATATCTATGGTAGAAAAAGAAGACGAGGCAGACCCTGCCTAAGATAGAGTGATGGCGTAAGCCAGGACGCCAGACAGCTTTTGGGGATATCGAATTGGTGGATTTCGGCGCAAAACCGGGATGTCTGGAGTTCCTTATTAAGGCAGGCCTAGACCGGATACCGGTTGTTGCGCCGTTGATGATGATGATGAAACGCTTTGAAACAAAAGCACTCAGTGTTCACATCTTGCGATATGTCATTAGGTTGCGCATGCAGTTGTAATTACATTCATATGAGAAGTTGAAGGTGCAAATATGAATGGCAAAACTTAGAACAAGACCACATACACGAGGAGCAAATCGAGTTTCTAGGAGGCGCGGAATGTGATTGCAAATATTTGGAGTTAGGTGCGAGGTGGCTAAATGGCGCCCAGATGGTAGCGTACTACCGCGATGCTTTTCTTTCACCGGTTTACCAAAAATTGAACCAATGCCTCGGGAGACGAACCTTCTTATCCTATAGTATACTTAAAGTGCTTAGTATAGATTTTTTGGAAAGATTGAAGATTTCATGCAGAAATTCCGTTATCCTGCTGACACGGTCTTTTACGATTCACACAAATATCGCCAGTTACGCACCTAAACCTTTAAGATTGACTTAAATTTTTTGAATTAGCGTCCCCTCACTGTGATAAGACCACGATTCTTAACCACCTTGGAGAATATGACAATTCACTGTTGCGTCCATTTAATACCTCACAAAAGTGGCCAGGTGAAGTTTCATCCAAACTAATTTTTGGTAATATAGGACCTGCACATAGGTTCAGTTTGAACTAAGCAATTCAAGTATATAGTCCCATCTTTACGTGATATTTTAGTCATAGTTCAATTCAATTGTCCAATTAAACTGAAATTTTAATTTTCTTTTATAATTAAGAGGTTCAGGTATTTATTGCGTGTGAGGGTCCAACTGCCAAGCTTTCAATTAAGTTTGTATCGGGGACAAGTCCGTTTGATTTTTTGATTTATCTTCGCATCAGTCATAACGATGGATACTTGCCAGGAGATATTCCTGCAGCAATATGTTGCTTGTCAAGAGGAAAATACCACGTGAATAGCAGAATATTTCCGCCAAAAAACACCGGAAACAATTTTGACCTAAGAAAAATTATTTCATTATATTCTGTAATTACGTTCTGTTCTAGGCAATAAAAAACGAGCGATTGCCGTAATTACGATTCCGATTCATTTAAAGCCAATGCCCCGTTCCTTGACACACATTTAGAACCTAAAATGATGACTTATCAAAAACCGACCGCATGCAAGTGACAACCATCAATTACAACAATTCTTTTGGGAACTAACAGTTGTAAAATATGATAGTGCGACTAGCCTATGTGCTAAAATACATCACGTTCCGACAGCTGCTAAAATAAAGTTACCAACATCAATCAATTAATTTTACTAAGTTTTTTAAGTTAGCCCCAAAAGCCCCATTTGAAGCTAATTATTATCGATTCGATGTCTGTCTGATCTGTCCTAACTTTTAATGTCAACCTGAAGATCAGGGAATTAGGGCGTGAAATGTCTGCGCCATAAAACTTCAGAATACAACCGAAAATTCCAAAACAATCACGATGATGCTTCCCTATCAAATGTAGGCATCAAAGTAGATCCCATTCGATATATGTATACTTCAATAAAATTAATAATGGTATATGACAATAATTTAGCAATTTATCCAAAAAGCCTTATTAAAATTGGTTCAATGTCTGTCTGTCTGTCACACGCACTTCTTTCAGGAACGGCTGCATCAATTGACGCAAATTTGGTGAGAAAATGGCAACTGTGAACGCCCACACCTGCCGTTAGCTACATTCTACGTTGAGTTTAAGGGATTTCTACGTTGAGTTTAAGGGGAGCGCAAAAGGGAAATGTACGTTTTTTCTCAGCGAATATAGTCATGATGGGTTCGGTCCCGTTTAATACTTTTCGAAAACAGACCGCAGCATCGATTTTACAAGATTGTGGAATGGTAACAGGTGTCGCGTATCAAGCCTTATCCTCGGTAGGGATGAAGTAGCCTTTCCTGCCTCTATCTCGCGAAGTTCAAGGGCTAAACTTGACAACAATTCTTACCGATCACATGTATTCACCATCATCATCATCAGCGGCGCAACAACCATTATTCGATCTAGGCATGCCTTAATAAGGAACTCCAGACATCCCGGATTTGCGCCGAGGTCCACCAATTCGATATCCCTAAAAGCTGTCTGGCGTTCTGACCTACGCCATCGCTCCATGTTAGGCAGGGTCTGCCTCGTCTTCTTTTTCTACCAAAGATATTGCCCTTATAGACTTTCCGGGTGGGATCATCCTCATCCATATGGATTAACTGACCCGCCCACCGTAACCTATTCAGCCGGATTTTATCCATAACCGGACGGTCATGGTATTGCTCATAGATTTCGTCGTTATGTAGGCTACGGAATCGTCCATCCTCATGTAGGGGGCCAAACATTCTTCGGAGGATTCTTCTCTCCAACGCGGCTAAGAGTTCGCAATTCTTCTTGCTAAGAACCCAAGTCTCCGAGGAATACATGTACAATAAGAGCTTTGACCCTATGGTGAGACGTTTCTAGCGGAACAGTTTTTATAAGCTGAAATAGGCTCTGTTGGCTGACAACAACCGTGCGCGGATTTCATCATCGTAGTTGTTATCGGTTGTGATTTTCGACCCTAGATAGGAGAAATTATCAACGATTTCAAAGTTGTATTCTCCTATCTTTATTCTTCCCGTTTAACCAGTGCGGTTTGATGTTGTTGATTGGTTGGTTTTTGGTGCTGACGTTGCCACCATATACGTTGTCTTGCCTTCATTGATGTGCAGCCCAAGATCTCGCGCTGATCGCCGCCTGCTCGATCTGGATGAAGGCAGTTTGTACGTCTCGGGTGGTTCTTCCCATGATATCGATATCGTCAGCATAGGCCAGAAGTTGGGTGGACTTAAAGAGGATCGTACCTCTTGAATTTACCTCAGCATCACGGATCACTTTCTCCAGAACCAGGTTAAAAAGACGCATGATAGGGCATCCCCTTGTCGTAGACCGTTGTTGATGTCAAATGGTCTTGAGAGTGATCTTGCTGCTTTTATCTGGCCTCACACATTGGTCAGAGTCAGCCTAGTCAGTCTGATCAGTTTCGTCGAGATACCGAATTTTCCCATGGCGGTGTACAGTTTTACCCTGGCTATACTATCAAAGGCGGCTTTAAAGTCGATGAATAGATGGTGCAACGGTTGTCCATATTCTAACAGTTTTTCCATCGCTTGCCGCAGAGAGAAAATCTGATCTGTTGCTGATTTGCCTGAAGTGAAACCTCCTTGGTATTGGCCAATGATGTTCTGGGGCTATCCGGCCTAGCAAGATAGAGGAGAATATCTTATAGATTGTACTCAGCACACATATTGCATCGTACCAATCTGTTGCAATCGGTGGCAATAACCCATTAAGGGCTCTTTCACACTCAGAACGTAATTGATAATTTTTCTGAAATGATGGAATAATTTGCATTTTTTTATTTTGAAGATAAAGATTGATTTCAATAAACAAATCGGGAAACCGGAAGCTGGACGCTTCAGATAGGAAAGACTTTGTGTATTTCTTAGTACGTAGCATGTAATATATCCATATATTATGTGAGAGTATCCACTTTTGAGTGATATTGACATTCGTAGTCTTCAATGTTGAAAGAAGCAACAACTTTGACGTATTATAACTTTGTTAGTAATTGTGCGATTTCCACCAAACTTGGTAAGATCATTCTCTACATTATAGCCTACATCGTGGTGCTAGGATGAACTTTGCAGCGAATTACTAAAAATTCTAGTAATATACTATTATTAACTTTATTTGAACAGATATCGGTATGGAAGGTATTTCGTAGCCCAGGCATATATTGGCAGCTTCCTAATTTTTTTTAGATTTTTCGGTTGAGTATTTTCTGAGAATGGCCCCCTTAAAGAAATTATCACTTTCAACCCCCCGCACTCCACACCTTTCCAATATATGTCAAAGTACTAACCGAGACCTTTAATTTGATACCCCACATGACTATATTTGATGAAAAAAAATTTTACACCTCCCTTTTGCATGTACCTTGGGACCGCCCTCCCCCCCCTTAAATTCGACGTAACAGGATGTAACTCATTGTATGTGTGAGCGTTCACAGTTCCCACCTTTTTACCAAATTTGATGTCAATCGCTACAACCGTCTCCGAGAAAAATGCGTGTGACAGATAGACAGACGGACAAACAGACAGTAAACCGATTTTAATAAGGTTTTGTGTAAACCTTAAAAATACATTTGGTTGCATTTGCATTTGTTGAAATTGCCCCTCAACTTCGTCTTAGGTTCTGCAGTATGGACGACAGTATCGCGGACAGTATTGCAAAGTTTCATGAGAATCTGGCCGTTAGTATCAAAGTTATCAATTTCGCACGAATTTACTGCACCTCAAGCCATGTAAATAAGATGCTGACGAGAATAATTGATATTCGAGTGAAATATTGTCCCATATATGGAGAAGTTACTCCTCTCTATCCCTTTTCCCCTTTGCCGTTATTAAGTGAGCCTTTTTTAAGATTTATGTGAAACAAAACTCTTTTAAAATCGGCTTACTGTCTGTCTATCTGTTTATCCGTCCGCCTGTCTGCCTCTTACATCTTTTATCTCAGAAATGATTGCCCCTATTGGTACGAAATTTGGTAGAAAGGTGGGACCTGGGAATCCCTAGCATGCAGTGAATAACATTGTTTCACATTGAGTTTAAGGGGAGTACACGCAAAAGAGTGGTGTAAAAATTTTTACGCCGTATATTTTTTTAAAATTGCCTCATCATCACTTTTGGGGTAATACAGGCCAAACTATAGAGCTTGACACTACTAAATTTTGTGGAAATCGCATTATTACTAACAGAATTACAATAGGTAAAAGATGCCACTTTTGTACAAATTCCTTGCATTCTAACACTTTGAATGTCAATATCATACTAAAGTGAATGGTCTGTTAAACTAAATGCATAAACATTACGAGTTATGTACAAATGGGACAAATGCCCATTCAAATATGCTTACATAACCAATACACAAAACCTTTCATATCTGAAGCGTTCCACTCCCGGTTTCCCGAGTTGTTTGTATCTGTTGTGTAGGTAAACTTCTTCACATTAGCTAATAATGTTTAACTCCTAGTGCGAAGCGGTTATTTGTGTAAATGTCTGCTGAGAAATGGTGTATAATTGAATTTTAAATTATTATGTAAGTGCAACTGCCATGCATTCATTGCGAAGCACAAAACGTTTTAAACCTGAAGCGTCTAGCTTTCGGTTTCCCGACTTGTTTTAGACTTGATCAAACTTCTTCTGCCTTGTTGACCAAAACCTAAGCCCCAGGAAGAAAGTGTAAATGCAATTTTAATTTAATTAATTTTAACTCATTGTTGTTGTTGTTGTCCAGATAGCTGAGTGGTTAGAGCGCAAGGCTGTCGTAAGGAAGGTCGTGGTTCAAATCTCGCTGGTGGCAGTGGGATTTGTATCGTGATTTGACGTCGGACATCAGCTGTGAATGAGTACCTGAGTCAAATCAGGGTAATAATCTCGGTAGAGCGCAATGCTGACCACATTGCCTCCTAGTGTACCGTTACGGTCTTGAATGAAGTGCTCTAACACACTTCAAGGCCCTGATCCAACATGGATTGTTGCGTCAACGATTATTATTAATTTTAACTCATGTAGTTATGGTCCGAACTAAAACTAACGGATCGATTAAAAAATAGAACTTTGGCAGCTTTAAAAAAATTAAATTTCAAAATCGCCCTCACTTTTTATCTAAAACAACGAAAAAAGGGCCTCTCGGAAATTCTTTTGAAAAACGTGTTTTCAGAATAAACGTGTTCAAATTTTCAGAAGATGTTTATTTGAAATGTCAAATTTTTATGTAAATACATTTTATTAAAAACAAGTCTAGGGAATAAAACAGAAAAAAATCAACGAAATCGGATAATAATTGGCCGAGCAATCTCAAAAAGAATTCGGAAAAATGTGGTGTCACAAATACAATTCACATGAAAAATATACTGTCTTATGTCTTCTTGTTGGTTAATGGTTTACATAAGTATATACATCTATAAAATTTCCTAATTTGCCTTCATAAAATTGTTTTTTTTTTCGAAATAAAGATATTGCTAGTTTCGACTTGGCACTTTAGGGGTTAGTTCTTGCGACTATTTCTATCGGATTAGTAAATAATAAAAAAATTCTGAATGTAAAAAATCCGCTTAACTATTTCTAAAAATAGTTTGAGTTCAAGAAGACTTCCTAAAGTAAACCGGTTTCGAATGAAATAACACACAAATTCATGTATATGTTACTAGAAAACGATCAATTAATTGATAACTTGGAGTGAAGATCAGGGAAATAAAATATCATTGGGTTCGGTTGGTAGTTAACCCTTACGAATCATGATTATTTTATATAAAAGGTTCATCATTATTATATCCATTGACCCAGCAGTCTGGCTCAAACAACACGAACAATATTGTTTTATATGTCGAAAAGAATCTTATTTTGATTTATCACCTTAACAATTATGTAAAACTAAACAAATCTGGATACTGGAAGCTGCGCGCTTCGGGTATGAAGGTTCATCTTATCTGAGAAACCCTCTATGCGCGGCCTTGCATTCATACATAGATTAGAATATAAAATATTCCGTCATATTTTGCATATTAACGGCACAAATGCTAAGCAAACATTGTCTCTTACCGCACACATAATATATATGCGTGCATCTAAATTGATGTAACGCATCTTCACGCATTTCCACTTTGCTCTTTGCACAAAAGCATACATATATATCTTATGTACGTATTAACCCCCCCGCCCATAACCAGGTACACATATGTCTATTATATTGTTTACCAGCCGGAAGCTTTATTAGCAAATAACTAAAGGAAGCCAGAAAGGAAAACTCAAACGTCCCCCCCCCCCTCCCTCATATAAGTTCACTTTATATGATGATGACGTCATACACATCTTCAGGATTATCGTTATTTCTGGCAATTTCTAGCATTTGAGAAAGTAACCAAAAAGCAACACACCATTAGGTATGTGTGCCAGTTGGATGATTGCAGACCTTAGCATTTCCTGGGTAATTTTACCGTAATAAGGTCCAAATTAGGAACCTTTTTAGGATCAATGTAGTCAGGTAAGAATCTTAACACTTTGGAAACTTTGAATTGAATCGGTTGGGTCGCATACTTGGGAATCGAAAATGATAATTCTTCATCTCTTACCTCTGCGTTTGGTTGAAAAACGCCTCGCAAGTATTGAGATTGAACCTTTCTCGGCATGACTCATCGCACAGTTGTCGTCCGACAAATGGATTGATGGTTCGTGCAGGTTTGGCCTATTTAGCTTCTTCGTCGCTCTTCAAATGGAATAATTCGTTAAAAAGACGTTAGATTTTCAGGAAAGCATCTTTATGTTGCCCCTTTTTCAATGCTTCTTGTAACACTTTCCTAGCTGCTGCTGCCACGTCCCTTTTCGAATTTGGCAATTTAGTTGTTGTCATTCATACCTCGTTGCCGTTTTATGCTTATAAATTGGTCAATTATTTTTGAACACTCTGGAGGACATGGAGCAAAGTTGATACAGTAACTCTTACATTGTGGAATCATGGTCTCTAGGGCTGAGCTGAACAGACTGCTTTCGAATTCAAGACAACGAACCTAATTGTCTAGTACACGCTTTCATACAACCGATAATGATGCTAAAATAAACATATATCATTAAAAATGTAACCCTAGTTAGTAAAGGTATATTAAACAGAATGCCATCACATCCAAAAAGTAGACAAAACCATCATAAAGAAATTAGTTTTGAACCTAGGATGGATTAATGTGCAAGAAACATAAACCCTCATACTAAACTGCGAAACAAGTCGGAATACTGAGTATAAGGTTTTTGTGTTGATCTCATTCTTTTGCATGTTTTTCCATTCGTACACACCTAAAAAACTTAGAATATTACTGGATATATGAATTACCAAACTGCAATTCCACCGTTCGTATGGGTTCACTTTATATGATGAGGATGTCATACACACCTTAAAGACAAATAAATTGAACTGAAATGCGAAATTTTGATGTTTTATAACTTTGTTAATGATGGATCGAGTTTAAACTTTTCAGAATTGTTCTATATTGTCGTCTATGCTGATATAAAATTTTGAACCCTTGCGATGAACTTAAGGCGGGTTTGCTTGTAAATTTCTAAAACATATACTATTATTAACTTTACTTTTGCAGATATCTCAACGGGATGCATTTTGAGGCCTAGATTTCATATAGATGCATCACAGATTTTTTCCAGATTTTTAGATTGGATAGGTTCTAAGAATGACCCCTGTTGCACTTCTTGGAACACATATTTCGAGTTCTCACTCCACTATTTTGCACCTAATATCATAAATAAGATTAGAAAAGTACTAACCGAGCTCTTTCATTTGATACCCGACATGACCATATTCTGTAAAAAAAAACGTTTTCACTCCTCTTCCGCCTGTATGGTGAGCCCCCTCCAAACTTAACACAAATGGCGTAACTTGCTATAAGTGAAGGGACGCACAGACCACATGTGACAATCCGTTGAGCCGTTTCCGAGTAAATCGGGTGTGACAGACAGACAGACAGTAAATCGATTTTAATAAGGTTTTGTTTCACACAAAACAGCCATAATTAGAGAAATTGTAGAACAAATTATTGTCCACTGGATTACATTCATACTTTTTAAAAGTTTTAACCATCACCCCTCCATTTTTACCAGTAATTTGGATGAAACCATGGAGGTTTCATCAGTCATGATGTATCAATGCTAGTAATTACTAGTTCCAGTCCTTATCCGTAAGATATTGTCGCATAGATCAATATATTACGGCAGTAAATTTTGGTAAGCAGTCGCAGAACGTGACTGTGTCCCATCATTTTTACATTTGTACCTAGCTAGAAATTCAAAATAGCCTTTCATATATTTCCAAACTCCAAGATTTACCTATACAAAATTTTAACCTGGATCAGGGCCTTGAAACGTGTTAGAGCACTTCATTCAAGACCGTAACGGTACACTACAGTACACTACAGGAGGCAGTGTGGTTAGCATTGCACTCGCCTATGCCATTATCAAATTTATTTAAGCTGATAAAGGAATGGGATTATTTTGAAGTCTAAATTTCATAGAAATTCACTATTGGGATTTCTTTTTAGAGAGCCCCCCTTAAACTTCACGCAAAATCATGTCACTCGTTACTTGTGAAGGGTTGCATAGACCACATATTCTCAGGAAATTTCATGGCGGTAGCTTCAGTCGTTTGCGAGTAAATGGCATGTGATAGATAGACATAGAATCAATTTTAATAAATTTTTGCGTCACATAAAGTCTTAAGAAGTCGGGAAACCGGAAGCTGGATGGTTTTGTGTATTTCTTATATAAAGACATTTGAGTATGCATTTCCCCCATTAGTACGTAGCACGTAGTATATGCATATATTACATGAGATTATCCACTTTTGGGTGATATTGACATTCATAGTCTTGATTTTGTATAAAAATAACTTTGACCTATTATAACTTTGCTAGTAATAGTACCAAACTTGGTACAATTATCCTCTATATTAGGTGGGACCTTTCCACCAAATTTGGTGTCAATCGCTATAACCGTCCCCGAGAAAAATGCATGTGACGGACAGACAGACATACAGATAGTAAACCGATTTTAATAAGGTTTTGTGTAAAACAAAATCGAACTTCGAACAGCACAAAGCCTTCCGATTTATTACAAATATGGATTTCGATTCATTTTCTATACCTTTGAGTTCCCAAATAATTGACTTTGCAGAAAACAAGCACTATTGTAGTGCAGCTTTGGTTATGAGAACATTCTTGATCACTTAATAATACTGGAGAAAGCACCCATTGCAACCCATTGTTAATCAGAAATTAGTAATTGAAGAGAATTATATTATTTGTTGTCAAAAGATATTTAACTTCTTTCAATGGTACTGTTCCAGTGCATTAGAATCTTTTTCACTATCATACTTTACAAGCAACCTTCCGTTACAGATCAGTAAACGCTTAATAATACAGCATATTAATTGCACCTAATTATCCAGGATTTTTATGTGTTCACACACTTCTTTACAAAGAGTAAGAATGTATATTACATGGTAAACATGCAAGTCGAACTATGACTCATCTCTAAGCAATTTAACTAAATAAGACTTACCTTCACTCTGTAAATCGCATGCAACACTGCCAAGATCTGTTTTCATTTGAGCGCATCCGAACAAAAATATCTGAAAAAGAAAGAAGAAAACTAGATAAGAAACTGTTTAATGTGTTTGTGTTGATGAGTTGCGTAAACATGACGCGATCCCCAGGTGATTTTTTCGTAGCGATCATTGCCATTATCACAGTCGTTAGTTCAAGACGGTCACTGGAGCTAGTCGGTCACGACAAAACTTCAGTCCGCTAGAACAGTGTTAAAAGGAAATCCCGCACTAAAAGCGCGCTAAAAGTTCCACGATTGGCGACGGTAAGAAATTAATTTATCTCCTTATATCTTTTCAGATCTAAACTTTTAGCTGAAGTGCTAAAAGTTTTTCAGGATGAGTGAGCTACCCACCGGCTCCAAACGCCGGAAAACCAGCGGAGGCGCCACCGACGACGCCCCAAACAACGAAGTCCCGAAGGGTGACATGGAGTTGGAGTCCTCCGTGCCATCCGAAGACGACTCAGAATACGCGACTGACTCCGATAGCTCTACATCATCACGCGCCAGCGCCCCGGCCGTCGAAATCCAGGATTTCGTACGGGTGAAAAAAGAGAAGCGCGCCCTAGCTACCAAGCTACGCGCCAAAGAAATGGAGGTGGAATCACTCCACGCGATCATCCGCGACCTGCAGCAGCAAGTCAACGCGCTGAAATTAGCGATTCCTGGCAACCGGACCGCAGCGACAACCACGGCACCAAGGACAACGGCCACTCCGAGGCCCAGCATCCAGGCACCTCAAGTAACCCACCCGAGGCCATCGAACAACAACACCGCCACATCAGGAAGCCAAACCAAGCAGCCGACGTCAATTAGTCGCAACACCACCACAACCAGCAGAGTAAGTAAAATCCCCCCCCTAGTGGTAGTAGGCCCCCCGAGTGACTTCTCTTCCACAAAGAGAACGCTCCAGAAATCCTTGCCTCACGAGTTCCTTATAAAAAAATCTGGTCCCGAGTCACATCAAATCCTCGTTAAAACGAAAGAGGAATTTGATACTACCAAGAAACTTCTGGTCGACAGCAAGACCAAGTTTTTTACCTACACTCTCCCTAGCGAAAAAACAACCAGCCTCATCATCAGAGGCCTGGATCGCACCTTTTCCCCCCAAGAAATCATGGACGACCTACGCGACCAAGGCGTCCATAACATCCTGTCGGTGAAACCTTACCAGACAACACGTGCCAAAACTGAAAATCGCACACTCGATCTGTGGCTCATCACCTTCGACGCCACCTTCGTCGAAGAGCAGCTCAAAAAGATCAGAGCCATCCAACGAACCATTGTCCGCTTCGAAGAAATTCGAAACAGGCAATTACTGCAGTGCAAGAACTGCCAGAGGATTGGCCATGCCGCACCAAACTGCCAACTCGACTACCGTTGCGTGAAATGCGACCAAGTCCATCCACCAGCGGCCTGTCCCAAAACGGCTGAAGAAAAGCCGAAGTGCGTCAACTGCGGCTCAAACGAGCACCCGGCAAACTACAGAAATTGCCCCACCTTTACGCTGGTCACGTCTAGGCGCAATGCACAGAGGCGTACTCGCATTCCGCAACCACCTCCCAGACAGACACCTCGTCCAATAAATACTCCCTCCTTCGTGCGTCCATCTGTGTCGTATGCAGACGCCGCACGCGCCCCGACGACCTCCTCGACACACACCAGATCCTCTAACGCTATACCTGCCAATGTGAACATGAAGCAGTTGTTTGACATGTTCACAATGATGGTCAGCTCTCTAGCCTCCAACAATGGACGTTAGATTCATAGAGCTGAACATCAACTCAATCGTCGGCAGAGCACGCCGACACGAATTTGAGCTATTTCTCAAAGAGCACAAACCACAGGTTGTACTACTCTGCGAAACTAAGCTCAATTACCGCCACAAACCATCTTTCCCCAACTTCAATCTGTTCAGAACAGATCGCTTCCAGCAGCTCCAGCCCGGCAACTCGATCGCAGGCGGAACCGCTATACTCATCTCGAATAAATTTCGAGCCACGCAGCACTTCCCCCCGGTGGACTACTTCAAATCAATTGAAGTCACCCTGATCTCGATAAGTACCGAATCTACCACGGTATATATCGCAGCAATCTACTGCCCACACCAATTCCTTGATGCAGCAGATCTATCCAATCTGCTATCTTATTGCTCCAGCCAACCACGCGAAGTCGCCAAAGCCTGGGCGCTTGTCATAGGCGGAGACTTCAACGCGAAACACCCGTCATGGCTAGACCAAAACCCTAATTTCAATGGTCACGAACTCCACAGGTGGCTCACTACGCCATCATCCTCACGCAATATCACACATCTTAGTCCCGCACTACCAACCTTCTTCCGTTCCAATTACCAATCCTACCTTGACCACTTCCTTACTACATCCAACATCACCATCGTCCCAAATCCAAACACCTTTCCTTTCCTAGAGACCACCTCTGGACTCAGTGACCATGACGCTATCATCCTTGACTGTAAACTGCCAGGAAGGGTCAAAAACCCCCCTCCTCGCTCAGTGCCTGACTTCAGTAGAGCGAACTGGAGCCATATTAATCAACACATCTGGAGAGAAGTCAGCAACATTGAGCTCCCAACCTCCCACCAAATCTCTAACTCCGCAATCGACCAAGCTGTCGATAACCTCACCCAGCTCATGCAAAACACATGCGATGAGCTAATCCCACAACGCTCCCTGGGTTATAGAAACCTAATTTCTCTTCCCAATGATATACTGGCTGATATCAAATATAAGAGAACTCTTCGGCGCAGACTCTTCAGAAACAGATTCTCGCCAAACTTTGACACCATGAAGGCCGAGTTATACAATCTCGACCTATCAATTCGAAACAGAATTCGCTCTCTGTACCTCGAAAACGTCAATTCTCGCCTTGCGAACACTATCCTAAATTCGGAAACTTTCCACGAATTAAGGAAATCCTGCCCTGGGCTCGGAAAGTCTTCCGCCCCAGCCCAAATCCTCCCCCAAAACATCTCCCCCCCTGAAAAAGCCGAGGTCTTGGCTAAACACTTCCACGAGGCTCATCAAATCACCTCTGGTGTACGAAATACCCAAACCGAGTCTGAAGTCGCGGACACTATCGCCCGGCTCAACTCCTCACCCACCTTCGTACAGTCTCGACACTTCGCCAATATCTTCACTAACCCGCTATGCAACCCAAGCAAGCACGACCTCATTCCAAACTTAACGTTTACGAAGCCACATATGTGGCATCATAGAGAAGAGCAAAAATAAACGCTCAACCGGCTTCGACCGTATCCCGGCAATTCTTTTGAAGAAATGCTCTAAGTCCATCAGCCCTTTCCTTTCCAACATTATTAACCACTGCATCCTGAATGCACACTTCCCAACGAGCTGGAAATGCGCCCGCATAGTCCCTATCTTGAAGAAGCAGGAGAATCCGCTGCAACCGAATAGCTACCGGCCAATTTCGGTCCTCCCGGCCCTAGCAAAAGTCTTTGAACGGACCATCAAATCGTTCATCGACATTCAAATTGACACCTCTGATGCGATACCTGACTTTTAGTTCGCTAACCGCACTGCTCATTCAACTGAGCACTCCCTCCTTATCCTGAAAACGGATATCCTTACGGGACTTAATAACAAGACTCCCACAATTGCTTGCCTTCTTGACATAAAGAAGGCTTTCGATTCGGTCTGGCAGCACGGACTAGTCCATAAGCTTCACCACTCTCTCTCTTTTCACCCTCATCTTTGCAAGCTCATACTGAGCTTCTTAGAAAATCGCTCGGCTAAAGTAGCAATACCTGAAGCCACATCTTCGGCATTCTCATGCCCGGCAGGCATCCCACAAGGGTCGGTCCTATCAGCCACCCTTTTCTCGCTCTTCACTGCGGATCTCCCAAAACCACCAGCACACCCACAACCAATCCGTATCCTACAGTATGCAGACGACCTTATCATCTATTCCTCAACCAAAAACATCCCCCTGGGAGAATCACGCCTCAACTCATACTTAGACGAGTTGTTCCACTATTTTAATAGATGGAAACTCATGCTGAATCCCCAAAAGTGTCAGGCAATTGTATTTCGAGGCCACCTCCGACTGACCAAACCCATCCTCCATAGGCTTAAAAACCTATCACTCCGGGTTAACGGCTCCACTATTCCAAACACTGATAACGTGACATACCTTGGTGTCGTCATAAACTCAAGGTTATCAAACGTTCCCCACATCTCAAAGGTCCTGGCCAAAGTAAATTCGGCGTTCTACGCTCTGCGCCCAATTTTATTGTACAGGAGCCCAACCCCAACCAAAATAAAACTTATGTGCTACAAACAGCTCATAAGGTCTATCATTTCTTACGGCTTCATTTTCTGGTGTGACTCTTCCCCAGCGCAGATGGAGCGACTGCGCCTCAAGGAAAGACGATTTCTCCGGCATGCCAGCCAAATCTACCGTAATGATGATCGATCTAAATACATTTCGAATTCCACTCTATATAACGAGTGCGAAATTCCCCGCATTGACGCTTTTCTCGTCAACCATGCGATCAATTTCCTCCGCAAGTGCAGAGATCACACTAATCCCTTAGTCAAATCTTCGATGGGCATCATTTGCCCCGAGGAAAATTTCTTAACCCACAGTAAGTTCCCTCAACTCATCCTTGAACTTCTGGAGCGCGGCGACGTGTTCGACGAAGAAGGAAGAGTCACCCTGTACACAGGCCCCTATTCCCCTTCACAATACGTGAAGCCCTAACCAGCCATGAACCACGTATAACAATCCCCTCCCCCTCCCCCTTTTCTCACCTTCACCCTCTTTCTATCACCTTTTCTTACTATCTCCCCTTTACCTTTCTCTTCTTTCTCTCCCCTTTCCCTGTCCCCATCTTCTACTACCACAGTTTGGAGGTTTTCTTTCCAGGTTTTCCTCCAGTTTCTTTCAGAGTCGGCTAAACATCATCAAGCAACACAATGTCAGCATATCAACATTTAGTATAGACCTTAGATTAAGTAGCTAACTGTTAAGGTTCACATGTTTAGGTTTAAGAATGCGTTGTATAAGATTTTGGTTTTTAATAAAAAAATGTGTTTCTCAAAAAAAAAAAAAAATGTGTTTCTCATCATTGCCATTATGACCCACGATGGCCACAGACAAAGGAATATTTTCCTGCGTTCAGGCGTACACCCATTCGGGGCGTAATAGCATGGCCGCTCGGGGCCGGATTCATGAGAAAGTGTTACAGGTAAGATGAGTATCATTCCAGTTGTTTGCGTCATTGCGCAGTTACTGCATGTACTAGTTATCTTTAGTGAATGTTTACATAGAACTTCATGACTCTAAATTTGCTTCATGTGTAGAATTCCTTAAGTGCGTGAATGAGTTCCAATTAGGTACATATACGAATGATATCTTGTTTAGGGTTTTGGGAGAATTATTTTAATAAAACAACTATGAACCTGGTATTATTTTTGACATCGCCATTTGTGTCCACAATAGTTTGTCACCACACATTAATATTTTTCTATTTTTCTTTTGTAAATCCTATAGTTGCAGGTATAAAGAAGTACGCCCACTGGCAAAGCCACCGCATGGCAGACTAATTAAGGCAACACTGGCAACGACACCGACCGGCAAAATACAGTTCGGTATATTTCCGAGATATATGTACATATTGAAAACACTGTTATTATGTTACGATTGTCCAGCCCAGAGAAATGTCTGTGAATGCCTCAGACAACAGACAGATTGTTAATTTATTGTCGACTTAATTGGCACAACTAAGAGACAGGATGAAGGCTTTCTAAATGAAAGCGTTTGAAAGTATTTTTCAATGTTGGAAAAGGAAACAAGTCGGGAAACCAGGATGCTTTAGGTATGAAAGGTCGTCTGTTACCACATGACGATGCACCTTTCCATTTTACTCTGAGCACAAAAGCATACATATAAACATATAGTTCAAAAAGCCCACGGACCCTCTTCCCGCCCAACCGGACCGAGGGGCGAACTACCTAAGGATGGGCTGAAGGCAACATCCAAAGGCCCGCATCACAGCGATGATCCGTTTTAACGCAAAGTGTGTGCGACCATGCGAAAATGTATTACATCCCGATTGTCGCAAACACTTCAGCCAATGACGCGGAGGTTCTACACTACAGAGACATGGATCTTATATCGAAGACAGTGCGGATCAAGACTGAAACCCATTAGGTCAGATTGTTACCGGACAGGACTCTTCGGACTATAGCACAGGTTGCAAGGATAACTGCTTTTTGCATCTCCATGTATAGTCCAGACCTAAGATCGAGCGTTTTGAGCGCTTTATGTAAGTTCTGCGGGACTAATCCCGTCGCTGAAATTATTACTGGGACTACTTGGATCTTTTGTAGTCTCCAAGTCTGCTTCATATCGTCTGCCAAGGGGCCGTAGTTCCGGATTTTTTCGTGCTATTTTTCAACAGTGTTCCGGTCCAACGGTACGGCTACATCGATTATAAAGCACGCTCGTTCTTCCTTCAGAAGCAGAACTAGATCGGGTTTGTTATGATTAACACTGTGGTCGGTGGCAATAGTGTGATCCCACAGTAGTTTGACCCGATCATTTTCCAAGATTCTCTGCGGAGTATACTTATAGTAAGGATGGTAGGTTGCCACTAAGTTATACTTCAACGCAAGGTTTTGATGGAGAATCTTGCAGACGGAGTTATGACGATTGGTGTACTCGGTACTGCTCAACATCCTGCACGCAGATGTTATGTGCTGGATGGTCTCCTCTTCACAGTTGCATAACCTACAACTGGAGTTGGTGATTGAGGAGTCGTGAAGAATGTACCGTTTACAATTTTTCGTTGGGAGCGACGCATCCTGAATTGAAGTTAGGAATGCTTCGGTCTCATAGAAAAGTACGCCATTTGTCAACCATTTGTTGGAGGCTTCGATGTCAATGCCTGACAACAACAAATTGTTGATATGACCTCCGTGAATGGGTTTCTCTTTGCACATGTCGATCTTCTGTTGGACTGAAGTAACATTCGACATGGGATCCCATTCTCTGCTTCTCAAGTTCAAAGGAGATAATTTATTATCTGATATGACGGTAGCCTGATGTATTTGGCTAGAGGATTGTTTCTCATAGAAAAACTCTCGAAGAGAATGCACTTGATTGTAGTGCAGCGTTTTTAAATCAAGTACCCCCCTTCCTCTCTGATGACGTGGGATAATGATCCTCAATTGTTCGGCAGCTCTATTGTGCATGTTTGCAAGAACTACCCTTACCCGTCCATTGACAGATTCTAAAACAGTATTACTCCACTGTATGACACCGAAAGTGTATAGAAGGACGGGAATGGCGAAGGTGTTGATTGTCATGATCTTATTTTTCCCGTACAGCTCAGTTTTAAGGACAAGATCCAGACGCCGTTCAAATTCCCCCAGCAACTTAGATTTAATTATTGCCACAGCAGGTGTTGTTGCTTGCAATATGCCGAGGTATTTGTAGACGTCGTCCGAATCCATACCTTCAATTCAATTGATGTTTTGAGATGTTCGCGCACAGAACTGAAGTGAAGACCTTGTAGATGGTAGGAAGACAAGTAATTGGTCGACATTTTGAAGGACAAGAGGCACCCTGTTCCTTGGGGATGAGGAAAGTTATCCCCTTGGTGAAAAATGGTGGAACTAAATCAGGATCGGCAATCATCTGATTTGATGAATTGATTTGCCAATATCCTGTGAGTGCTCTTGAACCGCTTCAGCCAGAAGTTGTCTTGTCAACTCCTGGCGCCTTCCAGTTACCTGCCTTGTCAAGGGCTGCTTCAACGTCGACTTCAGTGACGTCAGGCATGGCCATTTCGGGGAGGGCCTCGCATGAACGCATAAGGTGTGGGAGCCACGCTGCTTCTAAATTGCAACGGCTGGATTCGCTCCAAACACTTCTCCAGAAGTATTCTGCCTGATCCAGATCGAGGTTACTTTCCCTATCTGAGTTGGTGAGATTTTTGTAGAATCCCCCTTGGTTCTGGAAGAACAAGGTGTTGTCTGTCCTTCGCTGAAAGCTTTTCTGATACCTACGGATGCGATTGGAACATACCGCAAGTTTCTGCTTCAGCACCTCGAGGATTTCTTCGATTGGCATATCATTAGACAGATGGTAGTTTCCAATGATGTTCGCAACGCATCTATGCACTCTTGGTGATGGATTTCCAAGGAGTGCTTGCGTGACACGACCAATCTCCTTTCTCAACTTTTCGACTCTTTTGTTGAGTCGAAACACCCAGAATGCTAAAGTCTTTCTGCGCATACCTCTGTTATTCGCTCTAAGATGTTGATTATGGAGACGAATAACCGTGGCAGCTGCAATGTAGATCAGGCTGTGAACCTCTGTAGCAGTAATCTCGCTAGCCAAACGATCAGCCAAAATTCTGTCAACGGCAGCAATGATGTTAGTAATTGTCGAAGTAAACTTCAGTTTTGGGATCTTTGGCCTAGCGTCTGGGAGAATCTCAGCATACTCTGTGAATGCGATCTGGAATGCGGTCAAAGCCTCATTGTAAATTGGGTCGACATCCCCAGTTACTAAGCTTCTCCTGACTACTGGATTCATGGAGTGCCTTACAGGTGGAGTACTTGTGTTACTTAGCTCCGGAAATCGGGTTATGAACGCGTCATGGAGTCGATGTCTATACCCTGATGGATTCCGTTCCAAATCCGTGACACGGTAATAGGCGCGGACGATAAATTCGTTGAGTTGGTTCGTCCAAACCATACGACGCCTAGGTCTCCCGTCCCTGGTGGTTGACGGCATAACCGCTAAAACATCCAAGGGCGAAGAGCCGCTCTGATGTTGTTGAACGACCCTTAACCGTGTCTTCGTGTCCCTGGGGTCCCATAAAAAAAATTTGAATTATTTTCCCCAATTTTGTCCCCACGAGTATTGGGGAGGCAGTCAACCCTACAACAGAGCCCCAATGTTGCAATGCCCCATGGTTACCTTCAAAGGTAGGGAAGGTATTTGGAGGGGAGCCGCTGAAATACAGTATAACGTCACTGCAATTCATCCGATAGGCGCGCCGATCCCTTCACCCCGGATTACGAATATTCATTGCCCTATCTTTTCTCTTGCCGTCGCAACGAGAAACCCATGACTCGTTTCCTATCGCAATATTCGACAGAAAGTCGGTTTCTTTGCCAGTCCAATCGGCGCTGTTTGCTCTCTCTGTCAAAGGCCGAGGTACCCGTTGTGCACAGATTTTGCAGTGTTCTAATTACTCAACAAGTTGAGAAACCGGAAGCTGCATGCTTCACATATGAAAGGTGTTTTGTGTTTCTTTTATAAAACCATTTGAGTGTGCATTTACCCCATTAGTAGCATATATGTACGAGATCCGACAACCTCGACTACGGCAAAACGTCAAAAGGTCCAGTGGATTTTGTTCAAAAAATCGACCTTCAGAATAACTACGAGGTACTCAAATTAGAGCACCATTGTTGTATGTATAGAACTAATGAGCAAAACTAAAGCAATTGGACGTTGATTTACGAAGTCATAACTGGAAACAACCTCAGCGCTCCGATGAAGGAATCCTCCATGCTCTGCAATCTAATCCCTTCCGATTTAAGGATGATTTTATCTGCAAGGATTAAGTTTCAAACTAGAAGAACCGTTCATCCTTAGAAGCATTGCTTAATTCTTTATTCCAAATTAGGTCAAATTACCGGAGAATTTTGAAGAGAACTCTCTGAAACCAAACGCTGCAAACACATATACGTATGATGCTTATCCTTGAATGAATATTTTTGATGAGCTAAATGCCTGGGGAGGACGCATAAAATTACAATTTCTAATGTGGATGCCTTACAACTTGAAGAAACACGGAACACATTTTGAAGTGGAGTGTAATGACACCGTAATGACTACCCCGTGAATACGCAAACAACTCTTCAAGTGCATGCATATCAACTTTAGTTAAAACAAAAGGTCTGCCAGGTTGCGTATTTCATGTCTAGACGCATTCGAACGTAATGGATATAACCGGATTTATTGTAAATTCTAGCTTTTGTATAGAATTGTTTGCTTCTTCACTTTGGCTGGTGATACCATAAACTGATATCCGGTGATAAACTTTTAATAGAATAGTAATAGAAGACATTAAGAGAAGAAGACCATCAGATTTAATTGAAAAATTCAGATTGCTAATTCGCCTTGTGTTAATTACAAAACCGTGATACATTCCTAAGTAAAAATATAGAGGTAGATTGCAAATTTATTATAGTTATGTTTACCCAATAGAGATGAAATGAACTATTTGTAATGAAATGTGAGCAAAGTCTTTTCAGTCATTTCATGACTCAGAGATACGTCGAAAACAACCGTGTAGTTCGGCGAGGACTTGTAGTAACGGTAGTGCCAGCTCACTGCCTGTTGTTTCATTGTACATTTCCGACCGACAATGTCAATTTCATAGAGTACAGATGTACATTAATATTCCCTGAAAATTTCATCATGATCCTAGCATTAGCTTTAGGCATGATCAATTAAATTTTCCCATTAAAAAAAACTTTAAACGGGTTTTTTCCTTAAAAATATTTTTTAAGCACTTTCTTTTTCAAAATTTTCGAAACATCGTATTTCATTTGCCCTTACCTTCCCGAAATTTTCAAAGAAAAAAACTTTATTTTTTTACTTATGCAAGAACTGAAATCGGTTTCTATTCAAAGCGCTAGCTTCTTCCAATGTCGTAAAATATTTGAGTGAGGCATCAAGAGCGTATCTTTGTGGGAGAGAATTGACGAGGACCGTACCACGCAACCAAGCAGGAGGAGTCGCGAGTTGTCAAAACGGGGCCAAATTCTGAAGAAAAAAGCTTGGGCCAATTATTTAGAACTGTTGACAGAGAATGAGAACCCTCAATATTCATCAGGAATGGGCCATTAAAATTAAAAAAGAAAAAAAAAATCACGATTTATACTGTAAAATTTTAATAAAAATAACTTTAACCGCGTTTTAATCAATAATACGTTTTTAAACTGGCACAATCTTTTTTCTGGAAATCTATTCGACCGATTTGCATAACCCAAGTGATTTAGAACCGTTCTAAAGAAAGCTTGACAATAATCCTTCAAACGTGGAAAGAATGCCCCTCCCCGCTTTTTATATGCGGGCAATTGCCTCAAATAGGATGATTTTTGCAATATGCTGAAAAATATATGTACATATATAAAACTAAAAGAATATCAACAAGTCGGGAAACCGGAAGCTGGATGGAAGATTTTGTGCACATCTTGTATAAAAATATTTAAGTAGACATTTGTTCCATTTGCCCCTAGCACGTAATCTATATCTGAATTATTATATTGTTCTTATTATTGCATCAGAATGCTCACTTTACCGTGACATTGACATTCAATAATAATAATAACCATTGGCGCAAAAATCCATATTCGATTAGGGCCTTGAAGTGTGTTAGAGCACTTCATTCAAGACCATAACGGTACACTACACTACACTGAAAGATTATTACCCCGATTTGACGCACACCTGAATCGACTGGTATCCGGCATCCAGTCACGATGATATATCCCCCTGGCATCAGTGAGATTTGAACCGCGACCTTCGCTACGATAGCCCAGCGCTTTAGCCACTTGAGCCATACGGACAATGACATTCAAAGTATTAAAATTTACACTGAAGCGACAACTTTGACCTACTGTAATTTAATTAATAATAGTGTGATTTCCACCAAACTTCATGCCTTATATTATAACCTATATTCCTGCATCATGATTGTGTGCAAAGTTAAGGGGGGTTTTGCAAATAAATACTCAAAATTGGTCCTTCGAGCACTTTGAACCCTCACGTGACATTGCACAAAAATACACGCGTCCTTTCCAGTGCGTGGATTCGCATCGGGCCCTGAAAAATAAACAACAAGCTAAACTTTTTAGCTTTTTGGGATAACTCTCCCCTCTTGGTCGTCTCCGACCACACCGGGTGGTCTTTTTTCCATCGCAAATCCTTTAAGTGTGTCTGGATAGCTGAGTGGTTAGGGCACAAGGCTTTCGTACGAAAGGTGGCGGTTCAAATCTCACTGGTGGCAATGAGATTTTTATCGTGATTTGACGTCGAATACCAGTCAACTCAGCTGTCAATGAGTTTCTGAGTCAAATCAGGGCAATAGTCTCGGGCAAGCGCAATGCTGACCACATTGTCTCCTACAGGGTACTGTACACTATAGTACGTTACGGTCTTGAATGAAGCGCTCTAACATACTTCAAGGCCCTGATCCAATATGGATTGTTGCGCCAACGATTATTATTATTAAACCCTCTATGGCATCACAATACATAGATTTGTCTGTTTCGAGTAATTGGTATTGATATACAAATGACTAAAAAACTAAAACAAAGTGTTTCCTTTTGACCCTCTTTCAAATGAGCCAGCTCAGTTTGTTGTGGTATTGACGAATTGACATGTGAATACACGTTTGAGAATACGTGAAATTCGCATAAAATGGAAAAGTTTCATATTCCAGAACATTGAAAATAATAGTAGGATTTCTTCCAGACCAAATTATGCCATATATATTATCCCTTACACCATTCTAAATTGTGTATTTCTAGGGAGAGCTTAAGCCAGGTTTTGGGAGTAATATACTACTATTAATTTTATTTTGAGACTAAAATTTCGTTTAGACAACACTGATTTATTTCCGATTTTTTGACTGGATACTATTATTAACTTTACTTGAAACGAGGGTATTTCGGATTAGGAACCATATAGTGGTAGCCTCCTTTCAGATTTTTCGATTGGGTAGTTTCTGAGAATGAGCCCTTTCGACCGCCCGCACTCCCCATCATCATCAACGACGCAACAACCGGTATCCGGTCTAGGCCTGCCTTAATAAGGAACTCCAGACATCCCGGTTTTGCCTCGAGGTCCACCAATTCGATATCCCTAAAAGCAGTCTGGCGTTCTGACCTACGCCATCGCTCCATTTCAGGCAGGTGGCCGCTGGGAGTTCTTTCTTAACGAAAAGCTGCCGACGGAAAAGGATGAAGGCGAGTCTCTCGCGATATAGGGCCGATGTAACAACGTTGCAGGAGATGCGTTGGGCAGGGACCGATTTCCTAGAGAAGAGTCGCTACACCATATATTATAGCAGCTATCCAGTAAATTTCTTAGTCAGTCAAAAAATGAAATCTACTGTTACGGCTTTGAAAACATAAGCGAACCGCTATGCACTCTGCGCTTGCGAGGCATAGCTTACATCAAAATACAAATGAAAACGGACTGCGAATCAAGCAGTGTCACACGAAATGGTTGTTGGAAGTACCTGGTTTGCGCAGAAAACGGTCCACAAACATACATGGTCCTCTCTAGACGGGACCACTTTCAACCAAATTGACCACGTGTTGATCGAACACCGCCACCTCTCAGCTTCGATGAGTGTCAGAACATATAGCGGGGCCAATCACTACCTATCACTACCACTCGGATCACTATCTATCATGATGCTCCGAGCTCAAATAACAACACCGCTAGAATACCCTGAGACAATCAGGTGAGAGTTAACACTGAAGCCGTCCACAACGTAGCCCTCCGCAACACCTATAAGAGGGAAATGGATGCCGTAATAACCGCAGTCAACAGAGATCCTGGAAATGAAGTATCAACAAATGATTTTCACAATCACCTGAAGAACGCTATCATAAATACGGCCACAAATATACTTGGTCCCAGCCGCAAAAGGAGTCGGAACGGCTGGTTCTACGATGAATGTTAGCTAACAACGGAACGGAAGAATGCTGCATACCGAGTAATGTGGCAATCTCAAGGATGGGGGCATGTGTGGAGACTTATCACAAACTCCGGCGAGCGGAGAAGCGACTTCACAGACGGAAAAGGGAAGCCTGGGAGAACCTATAAATCTGTAAACTCGAAAAGTACAGGGAGTAACCGCACCAAGCGCCCAAGTTTTACCGACAATTCAGCAGGTTGAAGCTTTATACACCTCGTTGTTAATCCTGCCGAGACAAGGAGGAAAATCTGATTCCCGACAGAATGGGCATATTGGAGCGATGGGTTGAGTACTTTGATGAGCTACTGAACAAGCAGAACATCGGCGAGTTGGAGGTCCCGCCAACTGAAGACGACGGACAAATACTGCAACCACCAAGTTTAGGAGAAACATCGGCGAGTTTGAGGTCCCGCCAACTGAAGACGATGGACAAATACTTCCACCACCAAGTATAGAAGAAACAGTCCGTACAATTCATTAGCTTAAAAATCATAAGTCGCCAGGAGCCGATGGAATTACAGCCGAATTGGTTAAATATCTGTCTCATACATAAAAAGGAAGATATCACGCAGTGCAGCAATTATAGAGGTATCACGTTGCTGAGTACCATCTATAAGATATTCTCCACTATCTTGCTAGGCCGGATAGCCCCATACGCTCAGAACATCGTTGGCCGATACCAAAGAGGCTTCACTCCAGGCAAATCAGCAACAGATCAGATTTTCTTTCTGCGGCAAGCGATGGAGAAAGTGTTGGAATATGGACATCAGTTGCAAAAATTGCGAACTCTTGGCCGCGTTCGAGAGAAGAATCCTCCGAAGAATTTTTGGCCTCCTATATGAGGATGGCAGGTTCCGTAGCCTACATAACGACGAAATCTATGACCGATACCATGACGGTCAGGTTGTGGATTAAATCCGGCTCAGTAGGTTACGGTTGGCGGGTCACTTAATCCGTATGGATGAGGATGATCCAGCCCGGAAAGTCAAGGGCAATATCTATGGTAGCAAAAGAAGACGAGGCAGACCCTGCCTGAAATGGAGCGATGGCGTAGGTGAGAACGCCAGACAGCTTTTAGGGATATCGAATTGGTGGACCGCAGCGCAAAACCGGGATATCTGGAGTTCCTTATTAAGGCAGGCCTAAAGCTATGTACCGGTTGTTCCGCCGTTGATAATGATGAAGATCGGCTTCGAAAAACACTAGTCGAGACCTTCCATTTGATACCCCACATAACTGTATTTGGTGAAGAAAAAAATATATATCTCCTTTTGCATGTATGGGGACCCAAATTCGATGTAAAAGGTGTTCACAGTTCCCACCTTTTCATCAAATTTGTTGTTAATCGCTATTACCGTCTCTAAGAAAAATGGGAAAAAGGAGAAATTAGGGATTTTAAAAAGCAAATAGCTGGACGTTTGCATGGGGCCTCGTTAAATCTATGCCGACATCTAAGAAAACGAACTGAATTAAGTATCGACAATTTAATGTAAATATAACTTGAAGTCAGGGCCTAAATTCGATGTGGTGCCGAACCTTTTCACGAACTACTCTAAATCCAAACATGCCAGAAGAAAAGACCACAACCTAACTTCATCGTCTCTGAACTACCTAACCTAAATTTTTTCATTACTGGGCAGTTAAATTCGAAAAAAAAAATCACCTGAAAGTAATTAGGCTGTTCTATTATAAAAGCTTGAAATTTTGAAACAAATTTTATGATTTTTAGGTTCAGCACACGTAAAGTAAATGATGAAAAAACAAGGAAATTATAATAAGAATATCGCCTTTATTCTTATACTGCTACTTACTTGAAGTGTCACTACTCTTATCTGGACTGTATGAACCTTTTGGGAGGCTTCTTCGCATTGTCCTGTAAACAATTGTTTGTTCTAGTAGCTTCATATATTTATCAGCGTTCATTTTCCAACTTATGTGCGCTAAAACCTTTCGACCGTTAAGCCCGATAACATTATGAATCCGTGGAAATAATATATCCCCTTTTCTAAATTCGCAGTTTCTCAACCTGGGGACTTTTATGACCCGCAGCTCTGGAGAAATGCGTATTTTAATCTAGCTGCCTCATTTGTATTTAGGAAATAATAAATAATTTTAAGATGTGAAGTCTTTTTTGCGCGGACTGTATACTAAACCACACCATGTTATGTATCTCGTTTTGTCCGGCTTGTTTTTAGTAAGAAAAAAAAACAGAAAGAAAAGATTAGCTCGTCCTTTTAGTTCATACATTACGGCAATTGGGCTCAGACGGATACTGGAGAAATTTGCCTTTACTCAATAATTATCGGGCGTATTTCACCCCCAACGAGCAGTTAATTGATCATCGCTCTTCACTATCGCCTATTGGAAGCGAAAATGTTATGACCGTAAAAAATCGTTATAACTTGATTGGAGACAAAATTATGAAAGAATTCTCTATATCTGTTGATATTTAATAACATATTAAGCGTGGAAACTTTTTCCAGAAATTGAAAGGTATCCCAGAGAAAATGATTCCAAAAGCATAGTAAAGATCCAACACGTGTAACCTCAGACATATACGTCCATTCCAAAAAATTGGTTTCCCAAGGACCCCCAAAACTGGTTGGCACGATGAATAATTTTTCAACTCTAACCACTATAAAAGCAGAAAATTTTCTCCATCAAAGTCAACGATTCCCCACAGTCCCCATTAATGGAATTAAATATTTTGGAACCCACTTGGGTTGTTAAGCTGGAGGGAACATATTCGTATTTAAGCAGGCGGAAAAGGATATTTCACAAAACATTTGCATTTGAAACCAAAACCTCTTACGTGAGGTACGATATCGCTGTCTGAAAAGGGGAAATATCAACGTAAATAAAATTTCGTATCTATTATTTCTGTTTTTATCTATTATATAATAGACATGGAAGTGGCTGGTATATATTTGTGATCGATAAAGTCCGAAACCGTTCAACCGATCGCTAGATGGCGCTGCGACAGATTCATTTCTACACCATTCACCCATTCGTGAAGTTGTGCGCGAGCGGCGCCCCACTCCAATCGTAATCAAAATTCATCACCCCTCCTTAAAAAGTTATGGCGGACGGGTTATAACTTTAAACCTTATTCTCCAGCCGAAAAGGAGAGTATGAATGGAGAAGCGGGAGAGCTTCTCTCCCTCAAAGCCCGTTGAAAATCGCAGCGGTCACATTCCCTTAAAAATTCATGGCGCTACAAATGGGGTTATTTTGATATCTTTATGGTAAAATTTGATTTGTCAGCGCCAGCCCCGGAAGAGAAAAAAGAACTTCTCTATTTAACATTCTCGAAGAATTGTGGTGGTCATCCCTCGTTTGAAAGTTACAGCGTCCCAAGAAAGAACTATAATACTTCCATTACATTAATGGGCTTATTGGTAAGACGACCGCCGTCGCAATGTACAAGGGAGGTTAAGGCGGGATGCCCCTCGGCAACCCTCATCTACGTGGGTGCGGCAGAAGGTGGAGAGGCAAGCGGCAGCCTTGCTTTGCGCATCGTGATTTCCCTTTCTGATATCAAAATATTCCCCATTTGCAGCGCCTTTCTAAGAAGGGCGACAGTCCACGAATTTTCATAGGGTTTGAAGAGAGGGACCATCCCCCCATCATACAGTTTTCACTCTTTAAAATGTTACCGCACATTGAATGATCATTTCGCGACTAAAAACAGACTGAATCAGAGCCTCTATTTCGAAAGTTACTGAAACAGGAGAAAAGCGAGGTGCATTAATCAACAAAATGATCTCAACAACATAGTCTACGAAGTACAAATCTTTGAGCAAACGCATTTACTTGCAAAGCTGCTGCAATTCTCGAAGAGCGAGATACACGACATGGTAGAGCCGAAATATCCTCATTGATATAATGACTATATAGTGGTTACATTGAAAGGCTTCCAAGCTCCAGTAAGAAATGCCTGGTATATGCTGTTTTACTGGCAAAGTCAATATGTCACCACTGACTGAACCGCCAAAACCATTTCTAACTCAAAATATGATAAAAGAATGTGAGAATATATGTTGACCTTAATCTTAAATCGAAACAAGGCAGATTCTTTTTGTTATAGTTGCACAACTTGGAATATACAGCTAAATCTTGAATCTTCTGTGGCGCTATGGTATTCGGTATTCAGATGGCGTCGTCAAGAACTTCGGCGAAGCTGTGCAGCTATTTCAAAATAACATTGTAATTGTCCCTTGGTAAATCCGAAACAGAGATTTTCACCGTGACATGAACTTCGGCACCTATAGCATATCTAGATAATAGCGAAATATGGTTAAGATGGGAAAATAAAGAATTTTCCAGAACTGAAATTAGTGTATTGTGGATCATTAAATTCTCAAAATAGGTTATTTTGAAAACTAATTCAAATGATAGCCACTTTTATTTGAAGATTGTTCCTTTTAAGCAACGTTTAATACGAGCGAAAAATACCTATTGTGATAATTGCTCGAACAAATTCCCCATTCAATTTTCGACTATGTAAAAGAAAATCCAATATTACCACAACCTCGTCAATTATCGATCATGAAAACGAATCCGGTTCAAAGTTATCACTATTTTGGTAAGGGCAATCGGTCAGTGAACCTGTGTAAAAGTGGAATTTTTTCATTGGATTTTTCGGGAGCTGCTGAACATTTTCATGGAGCAACCCAGTTAAAATGCTGCCAAAGTTTAATAATGGTTATAAATGGATGAGCAAACTCATTCAATCGTCTCATTAATCCTCTTCATTCATTATTAGTGTTAACCTCGACGATTTGGTCTTACGATTTGATCGATTATGATTATTTCAGGGAGGACTGGTGAAACCTGTTTGCTGGGCATTTTGTTTCAATTTTTACCGATGGTAAGTTCAAAAAATTCCTAATACTGATCAAATTGCAAGATCTTATCGGCAAATGAGTCGTGATTCGAAGGCGGCTCTTCGTTTGTTCGCTTGACCAATCCGGACTGAATTCGATACAAATTTTTAAATGAATCTATAACAAATAATATCCAATTTTATATGAATACTCTTACGTTTTGAAAGTTAACACATATTCCTTAAAATTGCTTGTATACAAGCGACGGTTACTGATTATCATCCGGAAAATATGAGTGAACTCAACTAAATTAATTCTAAATGCAAAATAATTCGAAACTGGCTTAAATTTTATAAACAACTTGAAATTTGAGGAAAAAATCTGACTACCGAAGTGAGTCTGCAGCCCACCTCATTGATGAAATATTGCCACATCAAAGAGGTGGGAATTGACCGAATACCAGGAATCAGGAATTATCAGGCACACATATGAAATTATACGTGCCAAATTTAAATAGTCCCTGAGCAATTCTTAAAAACATGCTATCATTTCAGGGAGATAAAATAATTTTTTAACATAAACAATCAACATACCAGTCGATTAAGCAACTCTCCAGGAGTAAGATAAAAATTTATTTTTGACAATTTCTTACAAAAATGGCGGCTGAATGTAACTTGTTTCCTCTCCCCCAATTGTTCCAATCGTGTTTATTTCACTAGATAATCAAATGAGGCAGTTGCAATTGAATTTCTAGTTCGATTGCTTGCCGATTTCAAAGACATAGTTTCGAGAAAGACGCGTTGAAAATTTGAAGGGATAACTTTTCGAAATAATAATAATCCATAAATTCCGCCATAGCCGGTCCCAAGCCCAGTTGTGAAAGAAGGAGGAATGGATAGCTTCAGTCTGAATGGCTGTTCGCCACCGCAACGTCTCAGCGGGTAGGTGTGCAAAGTACAGGAACTTTGCAGTCTTGCAGATTACCCGCTGAGGAAGCTGTCACCACACCTGGCAGTCACCTGGCAAACCTATTAGATGAGAAGAAAAAGAAATCTTAGATTCGGTACGGATAACCGGCGGAAATCGTCTAACTTGGTGACTGGGGCTACCGTAATGGACAGCACGGCGTCAAAACTACCAATCGTGGGACGGTTTGACGTCTAGGCGCTATGATGATCAGGAACACTGCTACACCTGCTGCAGCTCTTTTGCCATAATCTTATCCCTTTTTGCATCAGAGATTCGTCAAGCGCTTCCAGTAATTCGCGCACGTGACTATGCAGCGAATCGCAGCTATCATCAGGAAGCGTGTTTGACTTCGACATCGAAAGGTCAGGCCGAAACTGGTGACCAAGAGTTGATGGGGCCAGAGGCAATGACCCCACTATCACGCTGCACTGCGAGAAACAGTTTCAGTAATCGTCGAAGCACTCTCCTTCATCGTCCAGCCGAAAGTTTGTCTGGAACGTCGACGGGATTCACTAAGGCGGGACATTGTTAGACTGATTCAGATCAGCACTGGCAGTGCCAGCAGACGGGTGAAGAAAAAAGTGCAGAGGGTTTACCGGAACTATGCCATCCCCAGTGAGACACACGTAGTTGAAATTCTGGACACTGTAAAGCAGAAAATTTATATCGCATGCAGTCGTTTACGACGGTATGGCGAAAGTCACTCCAGACATGTTCAGAATGCAACATATGCGAGTAACCAGCGGAGTTTTTTCAGATCTCTCAACGAGTCCCGACAGAATGTCCAGGCAGTACCGTTTTCGGTGACGGAAAGGAAAGAATATTAGGGTAAACTTTAGGGGATAACCACCCAGCATGCTGAGTGGATCACTACGTGTGGCATGAATTTTGGGGATATTACCGAAGAGAAAGACAGCTCAAAGAATTAGAAGGGGCCAGGTCTAGATCGGATGCAGAATTTCTTGTATAAGAAATTTACCAATATACACAGCGGGTCATTAGTCGGCCGGAGGAATTTCCACCCTTCCTCACCGCGGCAATTACCTACCTTATCCTTAAAAAGGGCAGAATGCAGGACCCTGCAGATACAAGACCGATTACTTGCTTACCAACCTTCTGAAAATTCATAACGTCCATTATTAGTGGAAGGGTTAATGCCCACCTCGAGACCAACAACATTGTATACCAGGAGCAGAAAGGCTGTCGAGTCGTTTGAAGGAGCTGCAAAGAGCAACTTATTATTGACTCGGTAATTCTAGGATAAGGAACTAGATGCCAAAAAAATTTCTGTAGTTAGTATGTCGATTATACCAAAGCTTTCAACAGTATACCGCATACCCGGCTAATCGATGTCCTACCCATTAAGTTTTTGGCGACAGTAAGATGTCCATCTGAGGGTACCAATACTTCAGAGGCTATCCATATACGGAAAGGCATCTACCAGGGGATTCATCGAATCTCATCGCTACTGAATGACGGCAGAAATCATGGTTTTGCAATCAAATATGACCTAGGTGCTAAGTGCGAGCTGACACACTTGATGTATTTATATGACATCAAGTTGTATGCTGGTACTGACGACCACCTTAGAAACCTGTTACGAATAATAGAAATGTTCAGCCGTTATATTCGGATGGAATTGGGATTAGACAAGTGTAGAATCCTAGCCAACTGCAAAGGTCATCACGAGCCGCATATCCGACATAGCATTCGAGAACTCCACATCCAAGCTATGACCGGGAAAGACTTCTACAAATACCTAGGAATTCTGCAAGGAACCTATGTTCGAGTTGGTGATCTGAAGGATGTTCTGCTATCCCAATTCCTGCGACGTATAAACCTGGTACTGGAAAGGTATCTCGCGGGGAAGAAGAAAGTAAGCGCATTGAATATATTCGCTATCCTTTCAGTTGCTTATGCATTCGGAATATTGCCGATGAATAGAAGTCTAAGGCACTGCACGCTAAACACGTGAATTGTTTTTTGCAGCCATTTGTCGATTTGGATTTGTCGAACAGATGGTTGTGTGCTGGAGAGCTCTTGGCTGAGACGGAGGGATTTATGTGTGCCATTCAAGAATGAATGAAAGGGTGGGTGGAGAACGACCAGTGCAGAATGTGTGGTTCGGCGTTAGAGACGTCGAACCATCTTATTTCTGGTTGCACTGTACTGGCACCGGTGCAATACACGCAAACCACCGTATCCATCGCCACAAAATCCTTTCCTTCAATCCTTCACGTGTCATGTTATACAAAGATTCACGTGTCCTTTCCGATGCGTGGGTCCTGAAAATATTTCAATTTACACCATTTTTTTAACAAATTATCCAAAAATGATATCCTAAATGTTGGTTCATATTCTTCATAATTTTGTAAAGAATTATTCCTGCAAATTTCATCTTGATTAATTCATTACTTTTTGAGCTAGAATTACCGCAATTGTGAAAAACGTCATTTTGAATAAAAAGTGTTTGAAAAAAAAAATTGATTGAAAAATCACCAACAAAATACAGTTGCAACAAATCGAAATGCACTCATACAAAGGAATAACGCTAAATATTTATAAATACATTATTTGCATAACGCTGCAAGATTTCGAAAAGGCATAAAGCGATTACCTCCTAGGCGGTGGATCCTGAGCCTGTACCCGATAATCGCTCAGTGGTTTCCCGATGATTCCCCCCTTAAGTTCTTCCTAGAAATACGAAATTTGGTACCAGAATAAGGGAGTATTGCACTCTAAGTATGGCGTCATCAATAGAGATCAATAAACCCATTCTTTAGCGACCGTGTACATTTTTTTTCACCGAATATAGTCATGTTAGGTATCAAATGAAAGGTCTCGATTAGTACTTTAAAAACAATAATTTTGAATAACAGTATATTACCATATTTTTGAAGAAATTTAGTAAAAACCCCCCTTAAGGTTAGAGTTATAGAAGTTTCTAGTAGTTTAGAATATAATATGAAGCATGTTATCCCTAAGTTTTATCAAAATCATACTATTACAAACAAAGTTACAGTGGCTCAAAGTTGACTTTAGCGTTCAAATATACTCGCAGAAGAAGTAACAAAACCTTTCATACCTGAAGCGCCGAGCTTCCGGTTTCCCGACTTATTTTAGTTGCGATAAACGCTCACCTTTTTGCTCTTCCGTAATATTTCTGTGTAACACCGGATTAATATAATAATAATAACCGTACAAAACTCTCATAAAAAGTTATTTCTTTTCCTTTCATAACTCATTTAAAAATGTCGTATGACTTTTGGCATATTTAGCTTTAAACTGTTTTGCAGTACTGTCCAACTTTCGCAACTGGTCAGAAAAAAATAACTTACATATGAATTTCGAAGAGAAAAACTAAAAAAAATCACAGAAAACTAGAAAAAACATGTCTTAATCATTAAATGGAATCTAATTTTCATTAACGTAAACAATTTGGAAACATAAAAAAGGAAAAAGAAACAACGATATGTATTATTCATGAAAAATACTACAGAATAATTTTGTGTACAAAACGAAAAAATATTTAAAAACTCGAAAAGCGTGGTTACGTAAGCCGCGTAGAGTAGGGGCAAAACTAGATTAAGCTGACTCCACCCTGTGTGGGGCATGGGGAGAGACGAAAGTGGTTTTAGTGTCCCACACGCTGACGTGTCACGGCGAGTGTTTTTTGAAGATTTCTACCTCCTCAGAAAAAGAAGGCAGACATATATTGAACGAATTTCAATAAGGTTTTGGATGTCGGATACCAGTCGACTCAGCTGTCAATGAGTTCCTGAGTTAAATCAGGATAATAATCTCGGCCGTGCGCAATGCTTGGCTTCTATAGGGTACTGTAGTCCTGAATGAAGTGCTCTAACAGACTTCAAGGCTATGATCCAATATGGACTGTTGCGCCAACGATTATTATTATTGCGCTTGTGAACGGGACAAAGGCTGAAGAAAAAGAAGACTCCAAAGAAGAAGCCATTGCTTTACCAAAGAAATATTGGAAAAACGAATTGAATATGCTGAAGCGTTTGTTAATAAGACAGAAGAGCTTTGGATTACTGGTATTTTTCGCAACGAGTATAAATTCAACATTTTTGGTGCTGATGGCCTACAATTGGTATAGAGAAGCGTGGTCACTGCCTAAGAAGATCGTAATATCAAGCCAACAGTGGTGGCAGCACCAAGATGTGGGATAATACGGCATCTAAAGGACTAGGATTGCTACGTATAATCGAAGAGAGCCTCATTATAATGATCAAAAACACATGCGGAAGATCGTTAAGGAATGAGTTCTCTATAATGTCAACGGAACTCTTGCTCAGCCACCTCGGTGCCGGGATTTAAATCGGATAGAACGCTTGTGAACAGATGTCGAAAAGCAGCTTCGCCAAAGAGAGGTAAAATGCAAAACAGACTTGAAAAATCACATAAAGGATATCTGGAGGTTTATTCCTGCAGAAGTTACCGAACAACTTATAGGATTAATTAAAAGAAGACCTCTCGCAATTTGAAAACCTGATGGTAACCACTTCAAATAATAAGTTACTCAATTGCTATCATAAATTTGTTCTCTTTGTATTAAATTTGAAGTGTCAAAGTTTTCTTTGGCTGTGCAAAACGGTTAACTGTATGTGTACGAATTGAAAAGCCTGTATAAAAAGTTGCTCACAAAAGGTGCACAAAAAACCTTCATACTCGAAGCGCCCAGCTTCCCGTATTTCGACTAGGTTTTTATATCCTTGCATTATGCCTTGCAATGATCGATAAATAAACTTGAACGATTTTGAAAGCAGTGGATAGTCTAACTTAGTGCTAATCTCTTTGATATCTTCGTTTAATTTTTAACAACAATTTTCCAAATAAACTGAAATCAAAATTAGGTGACGCTAACGACCATTTACTAAAGAAATAAACAGCAAATTCTGTTTCAATTTTACTCAAAAATATGAACTCAAACGCCAGTGGTTATTCAGCAACGCTCGGGACCACATATGAAGTTTAGGTACCAAAACACGTTTTCTACTTCCTTAGTCCTTTACAAAGTATTCTGTGTTCCACATTTCTAATACTACTGCTTGAGTACGCAATTTGTGCAAACTTATCAATACTTACCACATTCCAGTTACAAATTCATCATTAAGAGCTTTCCCACCTGAAGACTCAGTGCCATCATTCAGGCCGCACACAGAAATTGCCAAATATACCAGTAATAATGGACAGTGGATAAACTCCTAGAATACATGGATCATAATAAAAACAGGCCTTTATGTCTCCCTGGGAACTCAAACAATCATAATGTATATTATTGTCTACCTGTTGTTATTACCCTAGAAGCAATGGCATAATTACAACAATTCAAAAATTTCCGCTGTTCACTTTAACCTTAAGTGCCCAAATTTTCCCTGGAATTGTTTACAACGAGGTTTTCAAGCTTCTACATTAATAATGGAATGCAATGCATACTCGCATGTGTAGTATTTTTGCAGAACTGTGAGGCAAAATGTCCCGATTCAGATGTGGGAAGTTTTGAAATCGGAAACTATTGTGTAGTTCTAAAGAGGTGGATTTACAGCAACTCTACCAGTTCAGAAGCCTTTGTTGATCCATGCAGATTAGAGTTTGACCCCATTCAAGAACCATTCCTCAACGTTTGTTTGTTATTTTATTTCTCCTTCGAAAACAAACAAAAAATAAAACAGTTACACACTACGTGCCCTATCTCGGGAATATTAGTGTACTTAAGATTTGTTGTGGTAATTAGCATACAATCATGATGCTGTGACTAATTAGACCTCATTGTTGGTCGACATTAAGACGGTGGTCCCAGCGAGATAACCAGCTGAAGTTTTCAAAATTAGCTGCCAAAGACTTCCAAGGCGGGTTTCCACCCACGTGAAGCATCTCGCAAAGTGGACTGGAAGAAAGCACTAGAGTGGTTTGTTTGTCAATTAGCGGTTTTAATTTGCTTGATGAATACAAATTGAAATATGCTGGGAGAGTCGATACATTTACTGTCACTCGGGTTGAATAGAACAATGGAGTCTGCATAAAAGTAGAACAGTAAGAATTCCTACTTGTAAAAGCATTTAACCTCTTTGAGTTGTTCTTAAATTACTGCAGATAATAGTACACAGTAGTAATATATTTATCAGAAGAATAGGTTCCATTGATTCGGTTCTCAATACAGGCGGCAGACTATGCTTCGAAGCCCAATCTGAGATTGTGATAATTTCGCCCATTTTAGTCGGCGACTGATATTTACGAGCAGAAAGTACTATATACAATCATAGACGTTCAAATTAACTTTGCGTTGCGACTTATCGATGATTATTCAGCATTACCCTTGTCTTTATATCTTCCAGAAATTTTTCTACTGAAATTAACTTAATCGAGCAAGTTGAAGAAAATATCATCATCATCAACGGCGTAACAACCGGTATCCGTTCTAGGCCTGCCTTAATAAGGAACTCCAGACATCCCGGTTTTGCGCCGAGGTCCACCAATTCGATATCCGTAAAAGCTCACTGGCGTTCTGACCTACGCCATCACTCCATCTTAGGCAGGGTCTGGCCTCGTCTTCTTTTTCTACCATAGATATTGCCCTTATAGACTTTCCGGGTGGGATCATTCTCATCCACACGGATTAAGTGACCCGCCCACCGTAACCTATTGAGCCGGATTTTATCCACAACCGGACGGTCATGGTATCGCTCATAGATTTCGTCATTCTGTAGGCTACGAATCGTCCATCCTCATGTAGGGGGCCAAAAATTCTTCGGAGGATTCTTCTCTCGAACGCGGCCAAGAGTTCGCAATTTTTCTTGCTAAGAACCCAAGTTTCCGAGGAATACATGAGGACTGACAAGATCAAAGTCTTGTACAGTAAGAGCTTTGACCCTATGGTGAGACGTTTCGAGCGGAATAGTTTTTGTAAGCTGAAATAGACTCTGTTGGCTGACAACAACCGTGCGCGGATTTCATCATCATAGCTGTTATCGGTTGTGATTATCGACCCTAGATAGGAGAAATTGTCGACGGTCTCAAAGTTGTATTCTCCTATCCTTATTCTTCCTGTTTGACCAGTGCGGTTTGATGTTGTTGGTTGGTTCGTCTTCGGTGCTGACGTTGCCACCATATATTTTGTCTTGCCTTCATTGATGTACAGCCCAAGATCTTGCGCCGCCTGCTCGATCTGGATGAAGGCAGTTTGTTCGTTTCGGGTGGTTCTTCCCATGATGTCGATATCGTCAGCATAGGCCAGTAGTTGGGTGGACTTAATGAGGATCGTACCTCTTGCATTTACCTTAGCATCACGGATCACTTTCTCGAGGGCCAGGTTAAAGAGGACGCATGATAGGGCATCCTATTGTCGTAGACCGTTGTTGATGTCGAATGGTCTTGAGAGTGATCCCACTGCTTTTATTTGGCCTCGCACATTGGCCTTCTTTTCTTTCTAGTTCACAGACTTGTTGGTTCTCCCAGGCTTCCTTTTTCCGTCTGTGAAGTCGCTTCTCCGCTCGACGGAGCTCCTGAAAAGTCTCTGCGCATGCCCGCGTTCTTTGAGAATGTAACATTACTCGGTATGCGGCATTCTTCTGTTCCGTTGCTAGCTTAAATTCATCGTCAAACCAGCCGTTCCGACTCCTTTTGCGGCTGGGGCCAAGTATGTTTGTGGCGGTATCCATGATAACGTTCTTCAGGTGGTTGTGAAGATCATTTGTTGATGTTTCATCTCCAGGATCTTTGTTGACTGCGGTTATTGCGGCATCCATTTCCCTCTTATAGGTGTCGCGGAGGGCTGCATTATTTATACTTTTCAAAGGAAAAGCAGTTACAGTTTCGTAAAAAGGCAGAGAAAGTCATCAAACGCTGCCTAACCTCTGTCCTGGGAGTAGCGTAGCCGCAGCGGTTGACAGGTGTTAACGCTTCTTTTTATAGTTCGCAAAAAACAACATCAATGCTAGTTATATTGAACGAAACTAGTCAATTACCACCCAACCCTGAATTAAGCAAAACCTCGTTGATAATGTGAGAAACCGCGTTTTCAAATTTGTTAACCACCCTAAAGAGCTCCTACATTATTTGTGAATATTTAAAAGTTGTTAGTTTGCATTTTTTACTACTTCTGAAAACGATGGAATTTTTAATATTTATCACTTTATCGTTATATGATTCATAAAATTTTACATAGTGATGTTGATAAGAGTCTAAGAAG
Organism: Hermetia illucens; assembly: GCF_905115235.1. Taxonomy (NCBI): domain Eukaryota; kingdom Metazoa; phylum Arthropoda; class Insecta; order Diptera; family Stratiomyidae; genus Hermetia; species Hermetia illucens. The sequence continues at coordinate 135,355,308 of NC_051849.1, read as the reverse complement.
GTTCTTGTTCAAGAACAAAAAAATTTATTCAGCTTAAATTACAACAAAAAAATAAATCAACCAAATCGTATACTTATGAAATGCACCACATCACAAACTCATAAAAACAAAATGAAGCAAATGAGCAATAAGAACGATATGGAACTGGTTAGGGAACAATAAGAACAGTCAGTCACTTGGACTAGCTTCCTTCAAACAAACGTCCAACTTGCTGTTACTTTACCTGCATTATCCTGTATATGTATGTAATATGACAGCATTTCTAGGAGACTTGCCACTCAATTTTCCAAAGATCTCTCTAAAGATAAACATTCTTCTTGCCGAAAATATCACTTAGATTGCACCTGCAGCGTTCATGTTCATGACGGGAAATACCTCTTCTCCACTTATTATTCAGTATCCCATTTTGGAATTCCATTTTTGCAGGCAATTTATTCAAGTTTATTTTTTCTTTCTGCATCACAAAGGAAATGTGAATAAACCTCGCACTGTGAACTAACATGAAGCCATTTTCTTACATCACCAATGAGGAGGCTTCGTGTCTGGAATATTAAACCTTTTATTGCCGATCTAGCAAAAACGATCACACTTTCATGTATTTCCCATTTATGACTCTGCATTGCACAAACGAACTCGTCCAGTCTTCACTCTGGAGTCTGCAATGAGTCATACCAGCTTAACCGTGTTGTCTGCGTCTTTTATGAATTCCAAAGGTGTTCGTAAGCAAAGGTTTCCGTGTCGAAGATCGTTTTACTGCCGTTATAAAGTACGTAAGATCACTTTCAAGATGTTAGTCAGCATCGAATCAGAACTCAGGGAGTGAATGACAACTAATCCAGCAAATCATGCCAGCCCGGAGTTGTTCATTGTTTAATTTATTAGCAATCTTTACATGCATTGTTACTCACTTTCTGCACAGAACGGTAAATGGTACACAGAGTGATGACGAGGTGACTGTTGCAAAATGCTCTTGTACTCAGTCTTGTGATGAAAATGACATTTTCACTAATAGTACAATGTACGAATGTTTTGTGAATTCCAACACCACATAAGAAAGATGTGCGTTTAGAACAGATAAAACTGGAAAACAGGGATAAATAGATTCCATTTGTTGGGTACAACCTCACGGATATCTCCATTTCACAGAAGTCAAGGCCTTAGTTACTGGCGCTACTGCTTATTCATTAAAATGAAGATAAGTTAAATTTATTTCTTGAAACTCTTTTTAGTCAGCTATTGTGTTACATGTAGTTCGTGATGCTCATCGTTATATATGGGTGGTGTCCATTGTGATTGACTTCTTCATTTTTGATGATGGTTTGCCTGTCGAACTGTTCAATTTCTCTAAAGCTAAACTGTCCCTGTCGCTCTAAGCAGTCAAACGGAAATTTATTGTCGACATGAATGCAGTGGAATAAAACATTTCTATTGTCTCCTCCTCCCTGAGAAATTCGACACAATTTCCCTCGGTTCCCTCCTTCTATCTCGGGGTTATCCAGGTGGTGGGCTTGGTCTTTTGATTTCTTACACCTTGCCGTTGGGTATATATACATACATATATTTTTTTACACGGGGGTGGAAAATCTTGAAAAGACATGTCCGCTCCAGTTCCAACACACTAACGCCAAAGGTAAATCGAACGCGTGTGGGATTCCCCAAACCACCCCCGGTCTCTCTAGCACCAGTCCCGCGGGACCGCCATTAAATTCATCTTCGCAATTCCTATTCCTGTCCAACGCTTGGCTAAGGTTCCTCCTCTCCATCGCGTGCCTTGGGCAGTGAAACATCACATGCTCTGGATCCTCTGGTATGTCACCGCATCTAGAGCAATTAGGAGACTCATCCAACCCAAAGTGATGATTTCCGCTCAAGCTACATCCTAATGTTAGAAATGAGCCTGTGCGTCCACCGACCTTTCGTAGACTCGTCCCATCTGCGTTGCCAGAAATCATGACTCTGACCTTGCCGCTTTCTTACGTTCTGTGTGTCCTCCATACGCCTTGCATGGTACAGCCACTCATTTTTTTCGTCAGAATGTTGACAGGGATCATGCTCGCTACCACCGATACTGCCTCATCTGATGTGGTTCTATACGCACTGTCACTCTCGAAGTCATCAGTCAGTAAATCGAATTCACCTGCTTCCGTCTCTGAGAGTTTACAAGGGCCTGAACACAAACGCGACGAGTAAACCAGGATTGATCGCACCACTCCGACTAGAAACAACCTACGACATTGTTTCCGCCCACTAATATTCCCAGGTATTTAATAGCCGACTTTGATACGACCGTATATCCACCGGCTTCCACTTTCACAGTGTTCTTTTCGCTGTGCTTGTTATTAGAACTACTTCCGTTTTCGTTTCCATCAAGATCAGCCCGGATCTTTCTAGCCAGGACTTTACCGCTCTCACTGTTACCGTCGCGTAGACCTCCACATCTTCTGGGTGTTTTGCTGTAACAACCACAACTAGGTCATCTGCAAAGCCGACAATCGTAGTCCCCTTTGAGATGAGAAGGGCAAGCACCCCATTATACATGATATTCCATAACAGGAAACCCAGTATGACCCCTATGTTACTCCGGCTGTGACAATGTGCTCTTTGGGGTCCTCATCCTTACCGTACCAGAGAGTTCTCTCTGAGAGGAGATTCGCTACATACCCGAGGACACCTATGTCAGCCAACGCCCTTTAATTCTGTTCCAGTTAGCCGAGTTGAATGAGTTTTTGACATCCAGCGCCAATACGCCGCAACAGCCGCCAGAAATTAGTGCACTTTGCCAGGTTCAGTACCATGCTTATTGCATCTACCGTAGAGTGGACACGACGGAAACCAAACTGGCGCTCCAAAAAGTCATTGCTCTTTTCAACGATGGGTAGGATTCCGTTGTAGATGACTCTCTCCATGATCTTCCCCATTGTATTCAGCAGGCAGATAGGACGATATGATGTTGGTTCTGCAGGCGGCCTCAAGGGTTTATATTGGCATAGCTTTTTCAAGCAGTTCTTTTTACTCCTCCGAATGGCTTCTTTTAGGCGGCCACGCAGTTGTTTGTGTGCCTCTTCTCGACCGTCCCCACCGGGCTTTCCCCTGAGCCTCTGATAAATCCTCCTTCCCCGGAAAATATACGATGCCCTGACATTCGCGAGTACGAGTCTAACTCCGCGAATGTTTCATGGAGAACACGTCTCCTCAACATTCGTTATCCGGCTGTCCCATTCAAAAGCCATGCGTGGGCTTTTGAAATCACCTGCTATTATGGTCGGCCGACATCCTCTCGCATCCAAAACCAGAGTACTCAGCATATGTATATATATATATATGTTTTCTCTTCACTTGTTTTTGGAGCATAGGGCATTTACGTAGTCTCTTCATTCCCATTATTATTTTTTTAACTCTTCATTTTCAATGAGACTGTTTTTCAGTTTATTTATCATCCCTTTCATGCTGTCCCCGTGATTAGTCTGCCTCAGCGGCGGTGGTTGTCCCGTGTGCGTCGACTACAAACATCTAAAATAAACCAGGATGGTGACATTAAGAGGCTCAAGGTCATCGCCCTTCTGAATCGTTTGCATGCTTGAATGCCCTTCTAAAAGGGTAAATAAATTGACTCCAGACTAATAATATGATTATCCATTAATACGCTCAATGTTGGCATCCTAACTGGAAAGTCCGACGAATTCGCAAGAGTCCTTCGGAAAAGGCGCATTGATATCTGCGGTCTGCAAGAAATCCGATAGTCTGGTGTCAAAAGCTACGACATTGAACGCGAACGCGATAAAAATGGCTATAAACTTCTCTATTTTGGTAGCCCACACACTCAATACGGTGTTGGCATTGCCATCTCAGAGGGTTTCTGTGATGCCATTAAAGAAGTCGAACGATTTGATGATTGCCTGATTAAGCTCACCATTATATCAGCTGATCGCTCCATTCACTTCTTCACCGCGTACGCACCACAGACAGGACGACCTGATGCCGAGAACGTGCAACTGACGCACACTGACGACTATATCACCATTGCCGACGACCTTAACGGTCATGTGGGTGAAAAGGCAAATGGTAACAGGTGCCATGGGGAAAGGGATTTAGAGCGCGCAATGAGGGTGGCTAGCGTATAATCGATTTTGCGGACACCCATGACCTTGTACTTATGAATACATAATCTATCAAACGATTGTCTCATCTTCCTACATTTTATAGTGGGAACAGTAAAACGCAAATCGATTATATTCTCATAAGACACCGACATTTCACCATTGCCACTGATTGCAAAGCCGTTCCCAGTGAGACCATCGCATCTCAACATCGGCCGTTGATTGCCGTCCTGAGAATTAGGCCACCGATAAAACAGCGTGAGAAACGCACTGGCCCGCCATGCATTAAATGGTGACGATTTCGAATGTGGAAGCCTAGTGGAACTAAATAAAACACACGATCCACAAAGCGGCCTCTGCAGCCCTCGGAGTCACCAAGCCAGGTAAGCGGTACCGAGATATTTGGGTTCCGTGAAATCCGTGAAAAGACAAACCGCTATCATTTTATCTAAGGATGCCAAGCGGGAAGCAAAGAAAGCGATCGCTGTCACCCGAGCGGACCATTAAAAGAATCTTTACGATCAACTGGACACTCGGAATGGCGAAAGAGATTTTGTATCGACTTGCCAAAAGCCGAAATGAACGTACACAAAATATCGAACACTTCTGTTGCGTTAATGACAAGAACGGTACTTTGCTGACCAACCGTCCAGCCGCGACGGATAGATGGCGAGAATACTTCGGGCAGATTTCAATTGAAGAATTTGTTCATCCTCCACTTCCACAATCATTTCCGACATTTGGACCAGTTCCACTTGTCAGCGCAACTGAAGTCGAGGAGGCAATAAAACGAATGAAATCGGGGAAATCCGCAGGACCTGACGAAATCGCATCTGAACTCTGGAAAGTGAAGAACTGGAACTCACCACTGTGGCTAAGTGAATTCCTTAATCGTGTTATTCAGGAAGGTAGAACACTATCTGACTGGCAAGAAAGTACCACTGTTCCAATATGGAAAAAAAGGTAGTTCAACAAAATGTTCAAATTACCGTCCGTTGCGCGGTTATTCATGGAGAAACACCGTGAGAAGCATCGCCCTCTTTACATTGCATTTCTGGATCTAGAGAAATTGTCTCAAGCAACTTGCCCAAAAATGGAATGATCGCCTTATTCAACACGGTCTCAGACTGAATCTGAATAAAACTGAATTTTCGACGACCGATCCCCATGAAACAAACACAATCACTGTCTGTGGCAGTGATCTGCCCAGAACTGAGCGATTTAAATACCTCGGATCAACGCCATCAGCCAATGGGGAACTGCGCTATGAAATTGCCTCACGCATTAACGCAACCTGAATGAAGCGACGTTCCGCAACTGGTGTTCTTTGTGATTGACGTATCAACGACCGTCTCAAATCGAAAATTTACCGCAATGTCGTCCGCCCTGTCGCTCTCTATGGTTTTGAATGTTGGCCAATTATAAAAGACATTGAACGACGTCTTGCGGTAATGGAGACAAAGATGTTGCGTTGGACTAGTGGCGTGACACGTTTTGATCATATCCGAAATTAGGATATCCGTGATCGATATGGGGTTGCGCCAATCGTGGAGAGTTCTCTTCGATGGTATAATACCGTAATTCGCACTAACCAGATTAGTTTGAACAGGAAAGTCGATGGTAAGCGACCAAAAGATCGGCCGAAACAACGGTGGCTTGATACACTGGATGGGGATTTAAAAGCCTCGTGATTGCATCCAGATCAGGCATTTGATAAAATAAAATGGTGAAACCTCGCATGTATACGGGACGAACGTTGCGAGAACGAAGCGGCCATCTCGAGTTGAATTCCATCAATGTCGGCTATGACCTGGCCTGCGGATTTATGAGCCTGCCTCCCGAAATCATCTGACGGCATCCCGCACTGTGGTACGAAGTATACCCACTGTACAAGCGAAATAACCTTAACTGTACCCAGCGTCAACTAAAGTCAGCCCGTCACAAACGATAGGCAAACACTACAAACTCAAATTAAACAATATTTGCACACAACTGCAACAATGTCAAACAACGACTAAATTCTAAAAACCCCCCGTGACCCAAATTTAGGAAACGAAGTAACGTTTAGTTAATTGCAAGAGTACCTACTTGACAAAAAACAAAACAGTTAACAAAATAGTTAACGTAAACAAACAAGGTGACGAATTATATAGGTGGGCGGTTAATTGTTCCTGTGAGTGTATATTTAACATAACAGACTACCCATTTTAGTACTTTGAGCTTTGAGCTACTGTAACTTTATCAGTAGCAGGACGATTTTGATATAACCTGGGAATATCATGTTTAATAATATAATCCATATTACTGTAAATTTATGACTCTGGGATAAAAATTGACCAGCGGTAGTAAGCCAGAAACATAGCTGACCTAACAATTGTAGCATAGCAAGCTGAAGATCCTGAACATTATGAAGGCCTTGGCTGCGCGGAAAACTACTTTCACTAAAAGTGGTATCGAAGTTAATTTCAATAGGCAAGCCGAGCGCTGCTTCAGCAAATGTAAAAACCATTTAAAGACACTAAAAATAGGAACGATTCAATTTAAGAATTATTTAACATACGTAATGTTGCCCAATTAAGTTCTCACTGTTTTTGTTATGCAACTTTATTGTGAAAAATAGATATATATAAAGCGTTCAAGGTGTCGCTAGCTTCAACTTTTTCCCATATTTCTGGCAGAGCTTGAATACTGTCATAAATAAAGTGTTTTTTTTTAAATAATTAAAATTTACTTTTTCTATTCACAAGTATTATCTATTGGTCTTGCAAATATCGTAATTTAGGGAACCACTTGTTCCCTTCATCAGTGCTAACAAGTAGTTCCCGAAATATCAGTATTTGCAAGACCAATAAAGAACACTAGCGAATAGAAAAAGCAAGTTTTAGTTATTTCAAATAATTTAATTGCTAGAAATACCGCGTAAATTACACCCAGAAAAAGTGTTCTTCTCTTGAGGGTACCCACGAATCAAACCATTTTTCGATGTCTCCGTATGGGCGGAACTGCTAATCAGCCAGACCATTTGCCACCCAACGGAATAAAAAAATAAAATACCACATAAAAAAGAGGGTCAAAGACAATTGGCTTTAAATCATAAGGAACCCAAGTTCCTTGGTTTTTAATTATTTCCAACACTTGCAATCGCTTGGAAATGGCTTGGTAGCAGCATTTTCGTAAACTTTTTGACTTCGGGACCCGCTTCAGCACCATTTTCTTTGAATGAAGTAAGAAAATTAACACCCACCAAATGACGATTTTTTGGCGCAAAATTAGATATTTTCACGCAAATGAAAGTCAGAGTAAAACCACTAATGTGGCAAAGCGGTTTGTTTACTATATATATCCACTGGGTTCATGACGTTTTAGATATGTCAAAATCGACCACTTAATATTATTTATTATACATATATAAGAAATATTTTATTTTCTTCTTTTGTTTTTTGTTGTAAAGCTTGTTCAAAGAAACAGCAAGATATTGCCTCGGATATCGTGTGCTAAATAAAACAAAACTATACAGTTAATTCGCAACTAAAAAAATGGCCTATCCGCTGCTACTTCCACTTATTAATCAACTCTACGTACGTACACCAAATTAAGTGTTCCATTTGTAATTGTGTTAGGCCAGAGTGCTTGCGATGGTACGACACAGAGTTGATGAAATTCTGAAATTTTCATGTTGTATTTCCAGATTTTGGATAAAACAGTGAAAGCGAATTTAGCGCTGTTAATATGTCGAATGAGTAGAAATAGCAACTCTACAGACTTTGCAGGGGTTGTCCTCCATTAAAGCGAGTTGATGGCAAAAATATTCTCATTTGTTTGGACGAGTACAACTTTGCCATATCATCTCCAAGAGGCGCAATTTCATTGCACGTTTCAGAATCGTGGAGAAGTGCTCCTACTACCTCTTCAGTTACTCATCATCATGGATGAAAAGACTACTGTTAACGAACACGATTTGTTCAATCTGATCAGAAGTTCGTTTCGGATTAATCGAAACACAACTCACCTTGCGCCTGAAAAGTACGCCACCAATGACGAGATAGTGAAAGTTGTCACCAAGACCATGCCCCCATCATCTGTCCGTGCAAATTGTTGTCAGAGCTCACCTTGGCATTCAGATCACCCATTACCATCGCAATGTCACCTTTAAGAAGCCTCTGCTGAACGGTATGTAGTCCTGCATTGAAAGAGGCCATCTCCTCCATTTCGGGAATCTCCACTAGTTTTAGCACCACATAATTGTGATGCCTCTTAACCTAAACTGGCATTTTCCAATCAAAATCCTAAATCATCTCCCATGTCATGAGAGCACGCCTTGCGGTAATATAGTTCTCAACAACAGCCCTACACCAGATTCTTCCATCAAATAGCATTATCAGAAGTGCATGGGTGTAGTGTCAGATGGCAGCGGATCTATTAAAGATTTCTCGACTGACATTCAGTGTATGTTTGTCAGGGCACTCGAGTCGAAATAACACCTTAAATAATATGTATTAAACGAAACACTGGGCTTTTCCAACCTAAGACTAATTAATTTAATAATAGTTTATATCAATATTTCATGTGCTTCTTGCACCCTTCCGCAGTATTTGTGAGCTTCTCGAAAACGTCCGATTATGTGACTGTTATTTTTCTCTGCGTTCTGTGCGTTTAGCGAAGGTAGCAGGTATGAAATGGCTTTCAACTACTTGTGCCCAGAACGAACCTTTTTTACTTTCTCGTATTTGGACCGAATTAACGTCAACCGATCAATCATCTTCCCCCCCCCATTCGATATTTCAATTTCTTGATTAGTTCTCTACGGGTTTGAATTAGGAGGAAGTTAGTAAGCAACAATTTTAAATGAAGATATTTTCCTTTTTATTGGCTGGAAGGAAACTGTCCCCTTTTTCAGTATTTTACCTTCTGAAAATTTCTTTACAATTTGGGTTTTTATAGCTATTCCTGTAATTATGATATCTTGATTATGCTTTATTTCTTCTCCTAATCCGCATTTTTGAGTTTTTTTTTTAAAAACCCGCCCACCTCCATCGTCAAACCAAAATAATTCAGTTTGCAGTTTTTTCCATATACCCCAGGAAGTAAAGAGCTTACCATAAAAAAAAATAATCCATTTTAGATGGAAATCCACTTATCTAACTAGAAGTAGGAACAAAAATTTCCTATGTACACCGATATAATACCAAAAGGAAGTCTGAAATCAAAGTAGGAAAGTAGGAACCTTTCACTCTACATAGCTAATCTCTTGACAATCTTTATTCTGAACCCTTAATCCGAGGTTTGGGGCAACACGGCGCGCGCAGGAAATCACATTATACAACAGCGCAGACTGGTAAGCAATAAATATATGAATAATGAAGTTGAGTTCGCTGTGTAATGTATTAGCGTCCTATTTTACATTTTCAGATTCAAACCCTTAACCCCCCACATAACCCAACAACTGAAGCTTGCTAATGGAACTTACAGTTTATAGCATGTGAGTTTATTTTGATAAATCTCATTAAAAGCCGAAATAACTGTAATCCCTGCATCACGAAAAGTGAAAGGCTTACTCTGTGGAATCCAAATTCAGAATTATCTCCAATTTACATAAAGCCAATATGAAACATCAAAACAAACGACAATGATATTTCGCTTTCAAGGTTGCGACGACGAATTCGTGCTTTGAAGTTTCTCCTAAATTTTCGGTTGCATACATAATTAATGCGCCAAGCAATAAATTGATTTCTTAATGGCAACATGATTAAAGCCTTATTCAAATGGAATCATAAAATAAAGGTAAGTTGCGTGGAGCTAGTGCGTCTCCATTCACACTTGGCAGTAACGGCATTATTATGCACCGGGAAATCATTATTGGGGATGTGTCTAACGAGCACCATATGAATTTTAATATGATTTCGTATTACCAATTGACATTGGAGCAATTAATCTTGAAGGCGGTGCACTGCATGGAATACCGGCCGTGAAACATTACAGAATTATTCCATTCATTCAGTTAGGTCCAAGGAAAACTATTTTGATTTTCGCGGTCGTGAACAAGATTGTAATTGTATCTTCAATGGTATTCTTCTGTTAGATTCGAATTTCATCCATCTACTTTTCCAACGGTACTGAAATACATGGAAATATGACAGTCATTTTAATAGATTATATGTAGGGCTTTTCATCTTCGTTCCTCTAACCATCTTAGAAGCTTTTTCAGCAAATCTGATTTCCACGAATACCTTCCCAATTTATTAGCGTTGGTGAGACAACATTCCGCAAAGACAAGTGACCTAACCTCATAAGTTATAGGAGCTTGAAAGACAAAATTATAAAAAGAACGGGTTTCTATTTTTATCCAAAATAGCGCAAAGCAACGGTTCAACAGTTCACCGAACAAAATAGAACGAACTTATTTCATCAGCGACCTAATTCTAATATTTGCACTTCTGTTGGCACTCACGCGTCACCGTCAACTTTAATCAGAAATATAGAAATTATAATGATGCCTCATAAATAAAAAAAGCTGCTTAATTCAAAAATAGTTGCGTTTTCTTCCGAAGAAGGTCAATATTCTACGGAGTCGTCAAGAGGATTGTTCAGTTTCTATATTCCATTTCGCTCAAGGAATAATGAATTTGAAACGAGAAAACAAGAATGTGAAAATTGTCGACACATCCGTATCCGTATGTATAAATTATAAAGGATATGCATACATAAGGATCCACTAGGTAAAGAACAAAAAGAAAACGACTGAGAGCAATCCAAGTTGTTGAGGTTTTGGGAGTGAATTGGCATCAAGGATTCCACAGTAATTATCAAATTTACAGATTGCGTTGCCTGTATCAAGCCTTTTTCATGATTCATCATTACTTATAAAGTTCTATCAAACCACAAGCAACTATACTTTCTAAAAAAATCTTTTTCCACTTATCAAAACAACTTTCAGTAAATTCTATAATGGAATTTATTCGACATTTTATTATATTCTACATGTTTGCAGAACCTATTTATTTTCAACTGCGAAACATGAAAATATTTTCAGGAAGTGGCGAGTTTGGTACAAAGCCCTAACCCGTCATGCTGTCTAGGGGAATTATAATGTATGCGAATTTATTCATTATAATGCAAACTAGAATAATTCCATTTTTTTCTTAGCGTAGTCATGTCTGTCCCAAAGTAGCACACGTACAATGTGAAATTCGAGTTAGAACCTAGACGTAGGATAAGAGAAATGCTGTTCTTAGCCCGGAAAACACTAAAATTTAAAAGTTGTTCGTTAATTGAATTAAATTACTTCATTTCGACTACTCTCATGATACTTACACAATTTGCAGTTATACGCATACATCCTGGAATAGCACAAGAAAAACATTTTTTTCCAGACTCGATTAAATTATAAACATCTTTCCCTAAACAGTCCCATTAGAAACAGAAATTTCCCCAACGGATGGGAAAAAGGCTAATCGTTGAAACCGTTCATGGGTTCAGATACACAAGATGAAGTTCCCGACTACCTTTACCTCGGCAAACGCTAGCAACGATCCTTATCCATGTGACCATGTAACCATTAGATAACCTTCTTCTGGTGAACAAACGTGAACGGCGTCCCAGCGCATATTCTAATACAGAGACCGCTGCACCAGCAAAGTAAATTGCACCCAACCATATGCAATGCAATAAAATAACGGAATATACCTATGTATGTGGCAGACCAGTTGTGCTGGAAAATTCACCTCGTCGGGAGGTCGGCCCTATAGATTCTGGAGAGTATGCATATGATCAACTATTCTGGTAGGAGTTCGACAATTACAAGATCATCACCATTGACTAAAAACGTAACCAAAAAAGCCAAAAGCATTGTCGGGAAGCTGGAAGCTGGACCCCTTTATGACCACCTCACTCCTAAGAACTGATTTGGAAAGTACTAATCGAGACAATCAGACCACGGCCTACACCGAAGGAACGGAACCCCTCAGAAAGCAGAAAATGAGGAACTGCGCAAAAAATTCAACAAGCTCGAGAAATTTACATTATAGCTTAGTTCGCAAATTAAAGAACTGCAGCAAGAAAATTCCCAAGAGAATATCTCAGACTAGTTCACTTCCAGCGAAGTGCCGCAGCTCTAGTGGAAATGAACCAAAAGGATACCATACAGATGAAGAAGAATTGACTACAGAAATTGTCTGGATCTTACAAACAAGAAGAGCGTCTAAGAAAAGAAAGGCAAATCGTCATCGGAAATCATTAGACAAAGTCCCGCGACAAGCGATAATGCGAAAAATCCAACGAAATTTAAAGTAAACCTTCCTTGACCGATTAATATTAGCGGAATCGATAAGCATCTGAAAGTTAAAAGCCCACTATCGGCAGCCATGATAAAGGAGTACTCGATAATTGCTCCAAACAACAATGTTCGGAAAGAACACACTGTAAATTCAGATGACTACAGGACCCTCTCGAAAAAGCTGAACATGCAAAAAATCCAATGGTACACGTACGAAGACAAAAGCAATAAACCTCGCAAGGTTATGACTATGAGTCCTCCACCCAACATACCAAAAAGACGACATTCTAGAAGACCTAAAGGAAAAGGGGTATTCACCTTGAATATTTTTGAAAAAGAAAAAAATTTTAACGAGCAGAGAAGAGCAATAGCCAGTAAGCGAGGACTCCCACTGTTCATGCTTATTTTCGACAATAGTGAAGATCAAAACCAAATTCACAGCTTAAGAGCTAACTTTAATATCTAATATCTGAGTCAAAATAGAAGCACTGAGAAAAGTCAGCGAGCTAATGCCAAAAGCTGTCGAGGTTTCAATCACAAACAAAGGTATTATAATATAAATACAAACTATGAGAAATGTGTTGGTGAGTCATCAAAATTTTCAAACAACAGAGTTTCCCTGGCAAAATGTGTAAATTGTAAGGGCCCGGCCAAATATAAAGGCTGTGAAGTAGCGAAAGAATTACAAAAACTAAGACGTATGAGTAAAGGACCGCTGCCGCCAAAGTTAGTTGCTCCCGAAAAACGACAACCTGAGCCACGGAAACCCAACCCAGAAATAATGACGATGGTAAGCAAATACTGAAAATTACTTTAGATACACTTGACGTATTAAACAAAAGACTTGACGAACAACAGATAGTAAATAAATAAAATTTTTGACAAATTTAAGCAATACAAGGTAAGGAGACAAAAATATAACAGGAAAACCAAATGGCAAATGTCCTGAAAATCATAATGCGGAACGCAATTGTACTGCAACAGAACCTACAAGAATTGGAAGTCTTTTTTAATATTAAGAAGGTAGACATATGTCTTACCTCAGAAAGCCACCTCGCAGGACCGGCGCAAAAATGCGTGGCTTTTCGCTCTGCAAAATAGCGAGCCAGAGGGGGACTAACTACGTTAAAGAAAATATCAGACACCACGAAGAACAGAAAATTGAAGACGAAAAAGTGCAGCTTGGGACTATTGATGTAAAACTATTTAATAAAGTTGTGAAGATCTCCCCAATATACTAACCCGTCCGATCTAGTGTTGAACAAGTTGGAAAACCGAAATATGAACGCTTCAGGTATGAAATATTGCTTATATAAGCATGTTTTAATGGATGCTTGTCCCATCTGTACCTATAGCTTGAAATGTTTATGAATTTAGTTTGTCAAACTATTCACTGATACTCAAAGTCTAGGATATACATAAGGAGGGTTTTACGGTCAATATCTAAAAAAATGTAATACAAAATATAATATTATTAGCTTTATTTAAACAGGTATCGGTGTGGAGAGGTTGGGCGTGACGTCGAGATACCATGTGCGTAGAGCAACAGTTTGTGAGAACGGGTCCTTGAAGGAGCTGACTCTTTCCACATTCCCCACTCTTCCCTTTCGCAATCAATACCAAAATTAATAGCGGCTTCCGAAAGTGCTAATCGAGACGTTTAATTTGATGCCCCACATGACCATATTTAGGGAAAAAAATTTACACCAGTCGACTCAGCTGTGAATGAGTACCTGAGTCAAATCAGGGTAATAATCTCAGACGAGCGCAATGCTGACCACATTGCCTCCTACAGTGTACTGTAGTGTACCGTTACGGTCTTGAATGAAGTACTCTAACACACTTCAAGGCCCTGATCCAATTGGATTTTTGCATCAACGATTATTATTATTATTTGTTTTACACAAAACTTTAAAACGAAGATTCCGCCCAACTCTTCCACTTTATCGGAACCTCCATGATTTCAGGAGGTGACTTTAACGCAACAGCTAGGTTCTGGGGATCTAGGCTAACAATATCCAGAGGTAGAGCATTATTATAAGCAGGACAAGCACAAAAACACAATTTTCAGTCCAGCGGTAAGCATACATACTGGCTGATGTGATTTGTTCGTAATCCTAGGTTGGGGGAAAAGTAACGTCGTATTTTGTCAATAGATGGCGACACTTAAACATATTGTGGCAGCCCTGAATTGCATTCTAACGAACACAGCGCCGTGAGAGTCAGTGCTTGATATTGGAAGTAATGCAAAGGATTAAATAACCGGCGATCGCGATACAAAGGACACTCATACGAAGAGAGTTGTTACGACAAGAGTGAACTTAGTTTTACAAATGTAATCGTATTAAAGCTAATAAACAAGTAAGATCCCGAGCCGTTCTAGTTTTAATATATATTGTAGTAGACACTACAAATTGGTGACCCCGCATAAAAGACAATTATTCAGTGAGTGCAATGGCTACAAGTGATAAAGTGAGTGAGGAGGATATACAAACTCCGAAGATAGATACGCGTAGAAGACTGGAAGAATTTTTACCTCCGCGTTCAGACGTGCGTGTAGACTCTATTCGCGACGTGAAACTTCCGCCATTTTGGGCACCGAGGCCTACGTTGTGGTTCGCGCAAGTGGAAGCACAATTTGCTTCAAATCGCATTACAACAGACAATGCTAAGTTCAACGCAGTGATTTCCTGTCTAGATTTTGCGATACTAGAGCAAATCGCTGATGTGGTAGAAAAACCTCCATTAGTGAATAAATACGACGAATTAAAGCGTCAGCTCATTCAACGATTTACTGATACACCGGAAACGAGTCTAACAAAAGTTCTAACAGAATTGGAGTTAGGTGACAAACGACCATCTCAATTTTATCGGGAAATTAAATCAATGGCTGGTGATCAATTGCCTGAAGATGCGGTGAGAGCGTTATGGTTGAGACGGTTACCCTCCCGCGTGCGTGCGATTTTAACTGTGTCAACCGATACAAAAATGAGCGTTCTCTCAGAAATGGCCGACCGTATAATGGACGAATTTAGTGCGACATCGTCTGTGTCAAGTGTAAGCCGAAACGTGGAATTTACTCAGATTCCAAAAGAGGAACCTGCAAAGAAAAATGTGTTGGACGAAATTCTGGATCGTTTGAAGAAATTGGAAATGGGTGCACGACGAGAGCGAAGCCGTTCGAACAACCGACAACTTTCACGATCACGATCCCGACAATATGGTAACAGCGATTGGTGTTATTATCATCGTACTTTCGGGAATAAAGCCAACAAGTGTCGAGAACCGTGCTCTTTCGTTCAATCGAAGCCGGCGGAAAACTAATTCTGCCATCGTCAATACGTACGGTCAGCGATGGCGTAACGAAGAACCGTCTTTTGGTATCGGATAAGTCAAACGGGATTACATTTCTCGTCGACACAGGTGCCGATATTTCAGTTATTCCGCATACTAACAACAAGGATGTGGCTTCTTCTTTTTGCCTTTACGCCGCAAACGGTTCAATCATACAAACTTTCGGAAAAAAAACACTGAAACTTGATTTTGGACTTCGCAGAAAATTTCAATGGACATTTAGTGTTGCAAAGGTGTCGAGACCAATAATTGGGGCCGATTTTCTCAATTTTTATAATTTATTGGTCGATTTGCGTCGAAAACGACTTGTTGACGGTGAAACATCATTAGAAGCAGCTACAACAACTACAATCGATTCTGCACCAACATTGTCAACTATTCGAAGAGGAGACGAGTTTCATGAACTCCTTGCAAAATTCCCGTCAATAACGAATCCGAGTATTAAGACCGCAATTCGAGAACATGTCGTCAAACATCACATTACGACTCGAGGCACACCAGTAGCAGAACGACCAAGACGTCTACCACTGGACAAATACGCAGCAGCCAAACAGGAATTTCAACGAATGGTGGAGGATGGAATCTGTCGTCCTTCCAGTAGTCAATGGGCTAGTCCATTACACCTGGTAGCAAAAAAAGTCACAGGAATGGCGGCCTTGTGGAGACTACCGTCGACTAAATGCGATAACGATTCCCGATCGTTATCCTATTGCGAATGTTGAAGATTTTACCTACAACCTCGAAAATAAAAAAGTGTTTACAACGATTGATTTAGTTCGAGCATACCATCAGGTACCAGTTGCCGAAGAAGACGTCGCCAAAACAGCAGTAATCACACCATTTGGATTGTTTGAATTTATTTATATGCCATTTGGTTTACGAAATGCCGCTCAAACTTTTCAACGGTATATATAGATATTGTTTTGAGAGGCCTCGACTTTTGCTTTGGATATTTGGACGATATCCTTGTCGCTTCGAACAGCCTGGAACAACACAAGCAACATTTAGAAGTTCTTTTTAAGAGACTGAGCGAATACGACATCAAAATCAACCCGAGTAAATGCCATTTTGCCAAAGAAAGTGTACAATATTTGGGTTATACGGTCAACAGCGAAGGGATTCAACCTTTGTCCACGAAAGTCGATGCGATACGAAACGCGAAACGCCCAGAAACTATTATGGAGCTTCGAAGGTATTTGGGACTTCTAAATTTTTATCGTCGCTTCATGAAGAATGCAGCTGAAGTACTGTTACCATTGAATAAATTGATTGGTAATAGTAAGAAAAACGATCGAACACGAATACAATGGACACAACAAAGTGAAGACGCATTTGAGAAAAGCAAAGGCTTGCTCGAAAGTACCGCATTGCTTTCTCATCCGATTTTAAATGCACCAATAGCGTTATGTACCGATGCGTCGAACTTTGTGATGGGAGCTGTACTGGAGCAGCAGCAAAATGCGACATGGAAGCCTTTAGGTTTCTTTTCAAAGAAATTCAGCAACGCACAAAGAAATTATAGTACTTATGACAAAGAACTTCAAGCGATTTATTCTGCTATTAAATATTTTCAGAGCCGACTTGAAGGAAGGCAATTTCTTATCAAAACGGATCATCTTCCATTAACACATGCGTTTTTACAGAAATTATCGAAGGCTACTCCACGACAGGCACGACAACTTGCATATATTTCGCAATTCAATGCTGAAATTATGTATGTTAAAGGAAGCTTGAATATTGTTCCAGATGCTTTATCACGGTTAGAAGGAATTGAAACAACTGTGCTGGATCCGGAAGAAATTGCAGTTGAACAACAACGGGACGAAGAGTTAAAAAATCTTTTGGATTCGACTACATCATCACTTCAACTGAAAGAATTTCCTGTAGATAATAATCACATTTTATATTGTGATGTTTCAACAGGCACCGTAAGACCGTTTATTCCTAAACAACTTCGACGAAGAGCATTCGACTCAATTCATCGATTATCGCATCCAGGAGTAAAAGCGAGTAAGAAGTTGATTCGCAAACGATATGTGTGGCCGCAAATGGATAAGGACATAGCAATATGGACTCAAAATTGCATTAATTGTCAGCGATCGAAAGTACATCGACATACCGTACAATCACCAATGCATTTTCCGCCGACAGACAAACGATTCGAACATGTACATATTGATATTGTCGGACCACTGCCAGCTTCTCAGAATTTTCGATATCTATTTACAATGATCGACAGGTTTTCGAGATGGACTGAAGCTGTTCCTACAACTGACACGCTTGCTGACACAATTGCAACTGCATTCTATACATCATGGATTGCCAGGTTTGGAACACCTCGAATTATAACTAGTGACAGAGGAAGTCAATTCGAATCTTCGCTATTTCGATCGTTAACGAAGTTAATCGGTTCAAAGAACATCAAGACAACAGCATATCATCCTGCTTCGAACGGAATGATCGAGCGATGGCATCGAACATTGAAAACAGCCTTAATGTGCCACGAAACGATGAATTGGATTGATACGTTACCTACCGTTTTGTTAGGACTACGCACCGTGTACAAGGAAGAAATGAAGTGTTCTCCTGCCGAAATGATTTACGGGACATCGTTGCGACTGCCTGGAGATTTTTTTGTGGAAAACAATGCTCCAAATGATTCATCAATCTTTCTTGAAAAATTCAAACGAGACATTCGTCGATTGAAGCCTACACCAGCGTCACATCATCGAACAGACAGCATTTTTGTACATAAAGATTTGCCGAAATGCAGTCATGTTTTTTTAAGAGTGGATTCGTGTAAAAAACCACTGCAACAACCGTACACTGGCCCGCACGAAGTAATCAAGAGAATATCGGATCGCGTGTACACAATAAAACAAGTCGGAATACCGGAAGCTCGCACTTCAGGTATAAAGGTTTTGTGTTCATCTTATCTAAGAAATTTCAACGCACATTTTTCTGTCCGTATATAGCTACAAAAGCCAACATACTCCTTCATATTTTTCCAAACTACGAGACATACGTCCATATTACAGCCGTAGATATTACGCTCACCCTAAACAAACAAACTGCCTATTTCCGAATACTGTACACATATATGCACGTATATCAATTGATCGTGCCCATATTTCCGATTTACTTCTTATATCTATCTGAATAGGGACTACCCGCAAAGTTCATTAGCACGCATATACTATATACCTACATACACACATGTCTGGTTGGAGTAATCGATATTCATATACAAATGACTAAAAACTAAAACAAAATAATTCTTTCCGTCCCCATCCATAAGAACTCATTTCGTTGTGGTATTGACGAATTGACATGTGATGACGACGTCATGCAGGTTGTAGAGTGCAAGAAATTCACAAAAAATTGTAAAGTTTCAACCCCTATAACTTTGTTAATAATAGTCGGATTTTCTTCAAACTTGACCAAATTGTGCATTATGTTCTTCATTATACTTATGCTAAATTTTGTACTTCTGCGATGAACATAAGGGGGGTGCCGGGTAAATTTCTAAAATATGGAAATATACTATTATTAACTTTATTTGTGCAGATATCGGAACCAGATATATTTTGAGGCCTAGATTTCATAGAGATGCACTACTGTGATTTTTTTCGGATTTTTCGGTTGGATAGGTTCTGAGAACGAGACCTGTTACACTTTTTGAGGGTCACATTTTGAGCCCTCACTCCCCTATGTTTCACCTAATATCAAATATTGAACCAGTTTCGAAAAGTACTAATTGAGACCTTTCATTTGATACCCCATATGGCTACATTCTGTGAAAAAAAAATTTGCAGCCTCCTTTCACCTGTATGGGGAGCCCCCCTTAAACTTAACACAAAATGGCGCCAGTTGCTGCATGTAAAGAGAACGGCAGATCACATACTCTTACCAATTTTCGTGACAATCGGTCTAGCCATTTCCGAATAAATCGGGTGTGACAGACAGACAGACAGACAGACGGACGGACGGACGGACGGACGGACGGACGGATGTGTAAATATGTGTTCATGCACTTTTCTTTTCTGACTGTGTATGGGCTAGTGTTTGCTCATCTCTGGTGCGTGGACCAAAATGGCTATGGGAAGGATACCCAGAACATAAAACCACCATGGAAGACGAGAGAAGGAGTAAACTTACGGTGCAGGGGCTCGGAACCCCAGTACCGGCGGCTTTTGGGAGTGAGCAAGCGGGCTCCCGGTCGTCGATATCCCTCGACCGCAGTGCCTCGGTGGTGGACAACTTGGCCACCTTGGCATATAATGTTACAAGCGATTTGGATCTGGAGAAGGAAGTGTTCAAGCGAAGTACGACCTTACCGAGAACACCAGTAGCAAGAACAACCAAGGATGAACTGAAGATGGATCGTTGGACGACAAAAACTGTAACAACACCCACAGCATATATTCAAGATGCGCGACAGCAAGAGGTGCTCCAGGAACAAGATAAGGATCCATTCAAAAGAAGCTTATCAACTTTGAGATCTCCACCAATGCTAAAGGCGATGAAGGAAAAAGTACAGACAAGATCAATAACTGGCAAAAGTGAAACAGCGTATAAAAGGAGTAACCCTGTCGGGGCTTATAAGGAGCGGAGTCCCGATCCGGAGGAATT